>NW_028251006.1:0-104466 GCF_964263255.1 Lissotriton vulgaris | reverse complement strand
GCTGCATTAAATCAGTAAATCGGCTAACCATTCGTGGAATCACTAATCCATAACAACAATTTAAAGTAGGGAACACTTGCATTTTGGCACTGAACAGCAGTGGCTAAGTGCCCAAAGCATCTAGACCAGCAAAAACAGATGAGGCAACAGCAAAAAGTGGAAGGGGGACTCACGCCAATGGTGCCATGTCTAACACGTGTCCCCTCCAGCTGAAATGTGGGGAGAACTACCCACCCACTTGGGCGATCTCTTCACTTAGGCGGAAAAATCTGGACAGACCATCAGCATTGGCATCTTCTGTACCAGGGCGGTGCTCCACCCTAAAGTAAATGTAAATGTATTTGAGCTTATATAGCGCACAGCTACCCGCAGTGGGTTTCCTGGCGCTTGATTAGGGAACCCGTCCTGTGAGATAACCCCAGCAGGGTATCCACAAGGTGAAAGCCAGGCATCCCGCCGCGAGGGGCCGTTGTGGAGATTAAGCAAGCTATTGCCCAGAGTCGCAGAGTGTGAACCCGTGAGTCGAGAAGGCACCGGAGCGAGAATTATCGAGTCCGTGGAATTTTTAGCCCAAGACCCGCCGAGGCGGGGAATTGAACCCTGGTCCAGGACCGATCTCAGCTTCCGGGTCTGCCGCCTCTAACCCCTGAGCCACACTTCTCCAAAGTTCATCCCCCGTAGGGATATGGACCACCTAAACAGTTTTGGATGCTCACCCCTAATCTGCATCAACCATCTGAAGGGCCTATGGTCTGTCTGAACCCGGAAGTGAGTACCAAACAAGTATGGTCTCAACTTCTTCAGTGCCCAGACCACAGCAAATTCCTCACACTCAATCACACTCCACCTCTGTTCCTGTGGAAGTAACCTCCTACTATGAAGGCTATCGGTTAGTCTATGCCCTCCTCATTATTCTGTGAAAGCACAGCCCCCACTTCATGCTCTGAAGCATCTGTCTGCACAATGAAGTCCTTTGAGAAGTTGGGCGCCTGAAGAACGGGCGCCATGCACATGGCAGATTTAAGGGCCTCCAAAGCTTTCTGGCAGGCATCAGCCCAGTTCACTTTCTTGAGCTGCTTCCTGGAAGTCAGCTCTGTCAAGGGTGCAACAATGCTGCCATACCCCTTGACAGAACTCCTGTAATACCATGTGAGTCCTAAAAAGGCTCTCACCTTTGTCAGGGTCTTGGGGTGTTCCAAAGCCAGAATGGTACCAACCTTGGGCTGTAGGGGCACCACCTGGCCGCTCTCAAACTGGTGTTCCAAGTACACCACGGAACCCTGCCCGATCTCGTACTTACTCGACTTGATCGCGAGGCCTGCCCTCTGCAGCACCTTCAACACTTCCCAGAGGTAGTGCAGATGTTCCTCCCAAGTGGCACTGAACACTGCAATGTCATCTAGGTAGGCGGCACAGAAATCCTCCAGTCCTGCCAACACCTGGTTGACCAACCTCTGAAAGGTGGCAGGGGCATTCTTCATCCCAAAGGACATAACCCAGGATTGGTCATGCCCATCTGATGTGGAGAAGGGTGCCCTCTCTCTTGCCTTATCAGTCAAGGCGATTTACCAGTACCCAGACGTTAAATAAAATGGACTGCGGTACCGGGCAGCCCTAAACCGATCGATGAGCTAATCAGCTCTGGGGATGGGGTGCGTGTCAGTCCTGGTGACTGAATTGAGCCCTCGGTAGTCCACACAGAACCTGAGTTCTGGTGTGGCACTGGGTACGGCTGCCCTTGGGACCAAGACCACTGGGCTGGCCCAAGCGCTGTTTAAGGATTCAATCACCCCTAGCGCTAATATATTGAGGATCTCCTCCTTGATGCAAGCTCTGACCTTGTCAGTCACTCTGTAAATCGTATGTTTTACTGGATGACTGAGCCCAGTGTCCGCATCATGAACACACCACTGAGTGACACCAGAGGTCAGGGAGAACAGGCGAGGAAACTGTCCCAACAGTTGCAACAGTCATTCTGCTGCTCAGGGATCAGGGCAGTAGAGTGGCTTACAGTGTCCACTGACCCATCTTGCTCCTTGGGAGACAGGAGGTCAAGAAAAGGCTCAGTCTCCTCTTCCATCCCAGCATCTGTTGCTAAGAGCATGCCCACTTTGGACCTCCCCAATTGGGGCTTCAGGCGGTTCACATGCATGACCTGCAAAGGGTTCCAGGGAGATGTCAAGCCCACCAAGTAGGTGAAATTACTCTTGCACTTCAACACCTCAAATGGTCCGGTCCAAATATCCTGGAGAGCACAAGGCTCCACTGGGGCCATGACCCAAGCTTTTTGTCCAGGCTGAAACTCGATCAGAGTGGCATTCTGATCATACCACCCTTTCATCTCTTCCTGGCTGGCTTCCAGATTTGCCTGAGCGAGTTGTCTGAAATGCCTAGTCTGGTTTCTGAAGGTCAGCATATAGCTATATACATCCTGGGGAGGTTTACTGGGAGCTTTTTCCCAGCCTTCTTTCACCAAACTCAGGGGTCCTCTTACAGGATGGCCATACAGAAGTTCAAAGGGACTGAACCCTAAGGACTTGTGTAGCACCTCTCTGTAAGCAAATAGAAGGTATGGCAAGAGGACATCCCACTTATGCCTCATGGATTCCTCAAGACCCATAATCATGCCCTTCAGGGTCCGGTTGAATCTCTCAATGAGCCCATTACCTTGGGGGTGGAAAGGAGTGGTGAACTTATTGGTTACACTGCACTCCTGCCACAGGGACTTCATATACTTCATATGAAGATGTTACTACGGTCTGACAGTACCTCTCTGGGGAACCCCACAGAGGAGAAAAAATCCTCATCAATGCACGACCCACCAAGGGGGCTGTCATAGTCCGGAAAGGGATGACTTCCAGGTACCGGGTGGCATGGTCCACCTAGACCAGGATGAACCTGTTGCCTATGGCTGTCTTGGGATCCAGAGGCCCCACAATGCCAATGCCCACCCGTTCAACGGGGGTGCTGACCACATGGAAAGGTTGGAGAGTAGCCTTGTGCATCCTCCCACTCTTACCACGTGCCTGGCAAGTCTGACGGGTCCTTCAAAGAGTATCTGAATGCTTGCACATTTGGGGCCAATAAAGTGGATGACAATCCTCTCAAAGGTCTTGTCTTGCCCCAAATGTCCTACTAAAGGCACATCATGAGCCAGACCCAGTAGGAAGGCTCTGAAGCGCTGGGGTACCACCAGCACACTGGCTGACCCAGGCTCAGCAACCTTAGGTTCGTTATACAGGAGACCATTCTCCAAGTAAATCCAATGTGATCCAGACGGAGCACCTGCTGCCTGGTTTGCAGCCTGTTGCCTTGAACCCACAAGAGAAGGGCACTTCTTCTGCTCCTCACAGAACTCTTTCCTGGAGGGGCCTCTTTCCTGCTGCCAATGAGCCAGCTCAGGCAGGTCCCCCAGTTCAGCTACTTGTTCACCTGTAGGTTCCAGGGCATCCCCCTCAAGGTCTTCCTCCTCCTGGACCGTGGGAACTTCGGGCTCGTTTCCAGCGCCCCTGCCTTTTCTCTTTAAGGAAGGCACCTGGGCCACTCTTTCAGGCTCCAGGTCCTCTTGAATACCCTTACCGGCTGCCATTGACCGAGAGGTCACACGCGCCCACTCTGGCAGACCCAACATCTTCAAATGAGACCTTCTCTCCACCTTAGCCCAAGGGTAGCTCTTTAAATCATTGCCTAGCAGACAGTCAACAGGCATTTCTGACCTCACAGCTACTTGAAAGGTACCTGAGGCCCTCTCCACTCAAAGGGAACCTGAGCCATCTTGCAGTGGCTCTCTGAATTGTCAGCTGCAATTACAGCATAGAATGCATTGGGGATCACCTGCTCTTCAGACACCCACCGACAACTGACAGCTGCCACACTGGCTCCGATGTATCTCAGATCCTCCAACCTCTGGCCATTGATGGTCACCCACTGCCTGTACTTCTTAGTGTTATCAGGCAGTTGAGTACTAGTGACCATCTAACTGTCTCCTAAAGAGACTAGGGACCTCTCTGTGGGAATCCATCCACCTTGGGCACCCAACTCCTCCCCCAAGGCTACACTAGCCATTTGCTGGGGCGGTGCATCAGCAGGTGCAGTGGTAACTGGTTTGGGACATTTCGGATCCCCCGGAATTGACCCACCTAACCACAGCTAAAACAGATCTTGGGACCCTTCTGCACAGTCTTACCTGGTGGGACCCACAGACTTTTCTCAGTGGGAGGCTAGGAACCTTTCCCTTTGGTTCCCTTGGGGATTACCTTGGGGCCCTTTCTGGAATTCCTTCTGTTTCCCCTTGTCCCCCACACTCTTCTGCTGGGGACCCGGCCCACTTTGGCAAAGTCTCCCACATGACCCTTGTGGACCCTGGTACTGACCCAGCCGTCCGTCTCGACAGCAAGCTCTCTGGGCACAGTTAGCTTACTGTCAATCAGGTCCTGGCGTAGCTCTGGAAAAGAATTACTGGACAAGTGTTCCCATGCATCCAAATCATAGAGTGCCTAAAAATCATTTACTTTGCTACCCTTCACCCAACCATCAAATGCTCTGCAAAAAAAGACACATACTTCACCCAGGTACTAGACTCCAGCTTCTTGCAATTCCTAAATTTCTTCCTATAAAGTTCTGGGGTCAATCCATACATGGCTATTAGGACTTCCTTTATGGGGGCATAGGACATCTGATCCTCAGTGGGCAGAGCTAGTAAGGTTTCCCTTCCTTCACCCATAAAGCGGTTACACAACCCCTCTCCCCAATCTCTCTCAGGGACCCGGTGGTACTTCATCGCTACCTCATAGGCCTTAAACCACTGCCCAATGTCCAAATGCTTCATGAAGTCCTTAATTACCTCTTTGAGAATGTATACTTTACTTTCTACAGTCACTGACGGTGTGCAGCCACCAGAGGGACTGATCTCTAAGTTCTTTGCTTTCAACTCCAGCCTTCTCACCACTCTCTCATGCTCTAAAAGCATTTTCTTCTCTTCCATGGCTAACTTCTTATTTTCTAACTCCAATTTCTTATTCTCTATGTTATTCTAACTCCCCACTTTGAGCTTGGTTAGCTCCATTCCATGCATCCTGCTTTTCTCCCTGTCTCCTCCAGCTCTTCTGGGGACTGGCCCTTTGAAGAAACACTGCTGCCCACCCTGGAAGGCGCTTCCCCCCAGCCAGGCCCAATGGCCCCTCCAGCTGCCCATCTAAATTCTCTGCCTCCTCCCTAGGCTCTTCAGGATTCTCACTGGCGTTCCTAGATTCCAACCAGGCCCTCAGCATCTTTTGGTATTCTACTTTCCTGGTGAGGCCTCTTACAGAGTATTTTGAACTGCTTGCAAACAGTTTTAAGGTGTGGAACAGTGCAGGTAACAATCCTCTCTTCTTCAAACTCAATTTCGACAGATGAAATGGATCCTACTTTGCTCATGGTGAAATTAAATTGGCAGTTCTCAACAAAAAAGTAGAAGTTCCCAAAAACAATTCTACCAAAATGTATGTGGTCGCGTAATGGTCTGCACTCACTAGTAGTGTTCACCAATCACTGTATGTTATGTAAAGCCCAAATGCAAGTCCAGGATCCTTCACCGCTGACCACCAATGTTAGAAATTGGGGTCTCTAGTTGGCAATGGTTTGCACCTTTGCCCAAATAGAGACCCTTGCTTCTAGTCAGGGAAAGGGGGATACACTCCTAAAATAACCCCTGCTCACCCCCTTGGTAGCTTGGCACGAGCAGATAGGCTTATCTCAGAGGTAGTGTGTGAAGCATTTGTGAACACATACAGTAACACAGTGAAAACACTACAAAAGGACACCACACCAGTTTAGAAAAATACGTATTCTTCATCTAAACAAGACCAAACGTCGAAAATCCACAACACAGTATCAAAAACAGGCTCTTCAATGGTAGAAATAGCTCAGTTGTAAATGCAACACTTTTCCAACAGAGTACCTTAGAACAAACAAACGGGTCAGAGGGAAGGCGATGCGTCAGTGAGGGGAGGCGGCACACCAGTTCCTTACTGCAGCGCAGTGGAGGCAATGTGTCTGTTTCTTACCGGAGAGGATGGGGTGCTTCACTTTCTTACTGTGTTCCGGTTACGATTCGACAAGGTGGCGCCTCAATGCGTGGCCTGATGCGATGCGACGATCCGGTCAATGCGTGAAGGTTTCCAGCTACACGGCAGGTGCTGCAACAGTTTTCTTGGAGGTGCGTTGGGACCCGGTGTGGATGCGGCATGCTTTTTTCATGTGGCTCAGCGATGCGTCGGGAATCGGTGCGTATGCGACACGCTTCTTCCTCGTTGCGTTGATCTTCCAGCTCCCAACAACAAACAGTCTCTAGAGGTCCTAAACAGCAGCAGACACCTCTTTGCGGGTTGGAATTCCCAGCAAGGGAATTCAGGGAAGCTGGCAGTGAAGTTATGTATCCCTGAGACTTCAGACAGGAGGCAAGCTCAGTTTCAAGCCATTGGAGATCTTTTCTTCAAGCAGGTTGCAAAGCAAAACTCCTTCCTTGGCAGCCTTCCTTGGCACAAGCAACCACTACAGGCCAACCTCAAACAGCAAACACTGGCTCAATAAATCATGTACTCACAGTTATTCATTTTTCATTATTCAATGAGTATTTAAATTAATCTACTCTATAGACCTAATCAGTAAAATTTGTACAACAAAACGCAACTACCTGAAAAAACAATTTATTCCAAAAAGGAGTTTTAATAAATTACTCCATCACAGCAAAAATAAGTATATACATTTATACATCTTCAAAAAACAAACGGTAAAAAGGGGGAGCAACCTGCTTCTAAAGAGGGAGTGCCAGAAAAAGAAGAAAAAAGGTGATTTGGAGAAAAAGGGTGTAAGCCTCAACGGAAATGTGACATAAAATTAGGGGTAAGTTGAAAAACAAAGCTGCAGAAAATTCAGCTAATTATGCAATAAGGCCACTGATTATTTGTTACACTTTTTCCATTTATACAGTCTCAACTGGCATGTATAATGAAAGTAAATAGTGGTCCTATTTGTTTGTTAAAAGAAGCGTCAACGTTTTGACCCGTCTTAGGGTACTGGGGTAACTGTGAACCTCGACCTGCGGGTCTTCCTCAGGACGTATGTGACACAACCTTCATACCGTAGTTTTCAAGCTGTGGACCTATGGTAAATTAAGGCAATGTTCAGGGAGTTGCATGGATAGGATATTTTAAAAAATGGGACACTAACCTCTAGTCTTTGCTTACCCCAAATTTTCTTTTTAATGGGATGATCACGGTCCTCCTACACCTGGATGGACGTTATGAGTACTTGACCATAGTCCAACACCTATAATTAATAAGGTGTAATCGGTCTTTTAGAATCAATTCTTAATCTACATAGATATTGGTGAAGCTTTTTTCTCAAAAGTGAAGACTTACCATCCGAATTTGTGGTCATGGGCGTCCCACACAAGTTATCAAGTGGTAACCCCAGAGGCAGCAGACACAGCTCACAACAAGGCACCGTCCATTACTACAAGGGAACACATTGAGGGTGTGTTACCGCGGTGCCGTTCTATGGTGGTAAACAGTTGTCAGGAAAAACGTGGTGTTTCCTACCTTTGATTTTCCTCATATGGCCATCACTCATTGAGATATTTATTAAGGTGATATACTGCTCATATCCGGACGTCGATAGTTGCTGTAATGGGACACATAGGGTGGGTGTTACCTAGATACCGTTTCAATTTAAGTGATTCGCGTTTAAAAAAAATAATAATAAACGTGGTGTTTTGTCTACCTTATCGTGTCTTGCGCGGGCGAACCTCGCTGGGAGGTGTTCTCGGGTTGAACGCTGTTCTAACCGACACCTGAAGGCGCTGGGTAAGAACATAAATAATATTACCTCAAAGTCGGCAGTGTGGCGCTTAGGGCCTACGGGGGTCTGATTTTAAAAAAACAATGGGGCAAGATAAAACTTACCTTCCCGGAGAATGCGTCCGCTACCGGTGAATTCACAGTATCCGATACAGTCGTAACGCGATGACGTCCAACGGACGTATTTGGCGTTCAATAGGGGAAGGACATAGAAAACGACTCGCTCAAAGTATGGGCTGAATCGGAAACTCAATAGTGGCTCGTATAATTCACTAACATTTACCATTGTGTAATCAAACCCCATATAAGGTGGAATAAGAGGGACAACCACACACAGGGAGAAGGTTTTTAAAGTTCAATGAAAAACATGGATTTAGTGATGACCGATTGATTCACACACTAGAATGATCATCTATTGTTCAGTACTGCCACCTGTTTGCTAATTTCTTCGTACTCATGGAGGCCCTGTTTGATAGTGTCAAATAAATGTATAAAGCGGCACTCACGAAGGCTCAGTACGTGATTAAAGTCTCCTGCTCTGGGATTTGGTGTCACCTTTTCAAGGACACACAATTTCAGGCTGTCAGGTGCGTGTTCAAATTTAGTGAAGTGCTCCACAAGTGGAGCCCCCTGGATTTTACATTTGATGCGGCTTATGTGTTGTAATATACGGCACTTTACCCTTTGGATTGTTTGCCCAATGTACAAAAACCTGCATGGGCATGTGATCGCATAAATCACTCCACTGGAGTTGCAGTTACTGTGTTCTTTTAACATGTGTGTGTGATTGTTGTGCTTAAAATGTTTAATCTCTTGGGTTAAGGGGCATGCTTTACAGCTTCCACATTTTACATGGCCTCTCACTGGGGGAATCCCCCATAGAACTGTTTGACTTGGTGGAGTGGTACTAGGTAGTAAAGCTTTCACAACGTAGTCCCTTATATTTTTTGCCTTCTTAAAAGCATGTAATGGCAAAGAGGCATTCCCAATCTCATCAGCTATCATATGCCAATGTTGATTGATTATTTTTTTGATCTTATTACTTTTTGTAGAATAGGTGGTAACACACACTATTCGGTCCTCTTTTTGTCTTTGGTTATTACTCAATTCCAAGAGGTGTTCTCTGTGATTGTACCAGGCACGTTTGCGTGCCTGTTTTAAAAGCCTGATTGGATAACCTCTTTCAAGCAGCCGGGCTAAAAGACCTGCTGATTCATTAAAAAAGTCCTCCTTTTTAGCGCAATTCCTCCGCAACCTCATGAATTGCCCAAATGGGAGGTTGTCCCTGAGGTTGCGGGGGTGATGGCTACTATAACGGAGCAAGGTATTACGCTCACTACTTTTACGGTACAGACCGGTGTATAACATACCCAGTTCCGTGTTGATCGTAATATGAAGAAAATTGATTTTGGACCTGTCAAATTCTAAAGTAAATTGGATATCAGTGGAACGTGTGTTTAACCACTCATGAAAGGAAGTGAGTTCTTCTGCATTGCCATTCCATATGATTAAGACGTCGTCTATATAGCGACGCCACAACCCTATGTGGTTGAAGTAGGGGTTAATCTCATTGAGGACATTTGCCTGTTCGAATGCGTCCATGAAAATTATGGCTAGGTTGGGGGCAAAGCTTGCCCCCATCGCCACTCCCTTCGTTTGGATATAGTGCTTACCCAAAAAGGTAAAGAAGTTTTTAGTCATAGCCAATGTTAGAAGTTCAATAATGAACTCTGTTGGTACACGGTGGGGTGCGGGACGTGAATTCAATACTAGCTCAATTACTGTCAAAGCTTGATTCTGTGGAATATTGGTATACAAAGATTGGATATCCATTGTGGCCAAAAGACTTTTATCGGGGTCATGTAGACGTCCATCTAAAAGCAGGATGGTTTGCATCGTATCCTTCAGGTACGTGGCCGTCTCTTCTGTGAGAGGTTTTAGAAACGTGCCAATGTACTTACACAATGGCTCAAGCAGAGAGCCACATCCAGAAGTTATGGGTCTGCCCGGGGGATTTTGCATTCTTTTATGGATTTTCGGCAAAGTATAAATAGTTGGTGTTCTGGGATGTTTGTTATTGAGATAATCAAACTCTTGTTTGTTGATAAAGCCTGACCCTCGTCCTTGTGTCGTTATAGATTTGATTTTCTTAGCTAGCTCACTCGTGGGATCTCCTTTCAGTTTAGCATAGTTGCCCTCAACTTCTAGTTGATCAAGTATTTCTTTCCTATACTGATCATAGTTTTGTACCACAATAGCTCCGCCCTTGTCGGCCGGTTTTATGACAATACTGGTATTTTCTTTGAGAGTGTTCAATGCTAGTCGTTCCGCCTTAGTGATGTTATATTTGACATACTGTCTCTCTGACAGTGTCTTCTCTACATCTCTCAGTACCAATTGTTCAAATGCCAATATTTTGGATGACATTTGGTGAGCTGGAGGGTTGAATTTTGATGGAGGCCTCAGGTCACTTCCAGAGAAAATCGGAATATGTGGGACTTTTAGAAAGAAATGTTTAAGTCTTATCTTTCTGAAGAAATGGTGTAACTCAACTTTAAGATTGAATGAGTTAGGCATCGAGGTTGGAACAAAAGAAAGGCCTTTCTCCAAGACACTTTGCTCATCTTGATGTAATTGGTAATCAGAGAGGTTAATTACCGGATTTTCAGGTTTGTAAACTACCATCTGTAGTGTTGTCTCCTGGTTTGTATCTCTCCATGGGATGTCTGTTGGAACTGTGTCTGCCCTCTGCCTCTCCCCCTGCCTCTGTTCCAATTCTGTGTTCGTGACCCCCTGGGCCTCCCCCAGGGACGTCCTCGTCCTCGTTGGTCCCACCATTGGTCCTGTTCTAAAAAATTGGTTTGATCTGGATAGTTATTGCCTGGATTAGTTATGTCAGTACTAGTGCCTGCTTGTTCGGAATCACTATCTGTATTACTGCCAAATGAGGATCCTGAAAAAGTGGTAAATTTTCTGTATCCTCGTCTACCTCTGCTGGAGTATGTCCCTGGTTGTTCTCTTATATAATACCCTTCCTGTAGGTATGGGTATACCACCTTTTTATCATAAAATTTAATGTCTTTGGCTACCTTATCCAACTTGGTGTCTTGGGCATACAGGTCAAATTCACGTATTGTCTTTTCCACACGTTCTAGGGCCTCTTTGGTGTTGATTAGGGCTTTGTCTTCAATGATCTCTTTTTTGAGATCAGATATTTCCTTTATCAACCTCTCAGCTTCTATCACAGCTGTCTCTATCCCCAACACCATCCAGTGGCGTGAACATGTGTTGGAGACAAAGCTGAAGTGTTCTTTAAATTTTGGGTTGTCAACAAATATCGCTGGTTCGTTTCTAACTCTCAAGCCCACTGGAATCACATTTGCTTTCAGGTATTTTGCTAAAGTATGTCCATGAAGTCTCGTTCTTATTAATTTCTTCTCTAAACTTTCTAGTTTCGCAACTTTTTCATTTAATGTAATGTCAATACTCCTGGTTTCATTTCCCAGAATACCACTAGCTCCCTGGTTACTCAGTAGCTGGTCAATATAATCTTCACTGTAAGACAGTGTTTCTTTTTCAGACATGTTATTCAAAAGCGCACACTCTGGAGAAGTCTTTAAATCATACAATTAGTTACACTAAGGAACAATTTTTAAGAAGAAAACATACAAAAATGATTAAACATATATCACACACAACAATTTGACATTTAGACAAAACCCTCGCTGGAATCCCTGCACAAGGTAACCATTATAAAAATGGGGTAACCCAAAACGGTTCTTGGACCTGGGTAATCAATATTATCAGAAAAAAACAGTGGTCCAAACCGGAATTGATCATTGGCTCAATAAATCATGTACTCACAGTTATTCATTTTTTATTATTCAATGAGTATTTAAATTAATCTACTCTATAGACCTAATCAGTAAAATTTGTACAACAAAACACAACTACCTGAAAAAAAAACGATTTATTCCAAAAAGGAGTTTTAATAAATTACTCCATCACAGCAAAAATAAGTATATACATTTATACATCTTCAAAAAACAAACGGTAAAAAGGGGGAGCAACCTGCTTCTAAAGAGGGAGTGCCAGAAAAAGAAGAAAAAAGGTGATTTGGAGAAAAAGGGTGTAAGCCTCAACGGAAAAGTGACATAAGATTAGGGGTAAGTTGAAAAACAAAGCTGCAGAAAATTCAGCTAATTATGCAATAAGGCCACTGATTATTTGTTACACTTTTTCCATTTATACAGGTTGCTCCCCCTTTTTACCGTTTGTTTTTTGAAGATGTATAAATGTATATACTTATTTTTGCTGTGATGGAGTAATTTATTAAAACTCCTTTTTGGAATACATCGTTTTTTCAGGTAGTTGTGTTTTGTTGTACAAATTTTACTGGTTAGGTCTATAGAGTAGATTAATTTAAATACTCATTGAATAATAAAAAATGAATAACTGTGAGTACATGATTTATTGAGCCAATGATCAATTCCGGTTTGGACCACTGTTTTTTCTGATAATATTAATTACCCAGGTCCAAGAACCGTTTTGGGTTACCCAATTTTTATAATGGTTACCTTGTGCAGGGATTCCTGCGAGGGTTTTGTCTAAATGTCAAATTGTTGTGTGTGATATATGTTTAATCATTTTTGTATGTTTTCATCTTAAAAATTGTTCCTTAGTGTAACTAATTGTATGATTTAAAGACTTGTCCAGAGTGTGCGCTTTTGAATAACATGTCTGAAAAAGAAACACTGTCTTACAGTGAAGATTATATTGACCAGCTACTGAGTAACCAGGGAGCTAGTGGTATTCTGGGAAATGAAACCAGGAGTATTGACATTACATTAAATGAAAAAGTTGCGAAACTAGAACGTTTAGGGAAGAAATTAATAAGAACGAGACTTCATGGACATACTTTAGCAAAATACCTGAAAGAAATGTGATTCCAGTGGGCTTGAGAGTTAGAAACATACTAGCGATATTTGTTGACAACCCAAAATTTAAATAACACTTCAGCTTTGTCTCCAACACCTGTTCACGCCACTGGATGGTGTTGGGGATAGAGACAGCTGTGATAGAAGCTGAGAGGTTGATAAAGGAAATATCTGATCTCAAAAAAGAGATCATTGAAGACAAAGCCCTAATCAACGCAAAGAGGCCCTAGAACGTGTGGAAAAGACAATACGTGAATTTGACCTGTATGCCCAAGCCACCAAGCTGGATAAGGTAGCCAAAGACATTACATTTTACGATAAAAAGGTGGTATACCCATACCTACAGGAAGTGTATTATATAAGAGAACAACCAGGGACATACTCCAGCAGAGGTAGAAGAGGATAAAGGAAATTTACCACTTTTTCAGGATCCTCATTTGGCAGTAATACAGATAGTGATTCCGAACAAGCAGGCACTAGTACTGACATAACTAATCCAGGCAATAACTATCCAGATCAAACCAATTTTTTAGAACAGGACCAATGGTGGGACCAACGAGGACGAGGACATCCCTGGGGGAGGCCCAGGGGGTCACAAACACAGAATTGGAACAGAGGCAGGGGGAGAGGCAGAGGGCAGACACAGTTCCAACAGACATCCCATGGAGAGATACAAACCAGGAGACAACACTACAGATGGTAGTTTACAAACCTGAAAATCCGGTAATTAACCTCTCTGATTACCAATTACATCAAGATGAGCAAAGTGTCTTGGAGAAAGGCCTTTCTTTTGTTCCAACCTCGATGCCTAACTCATTCAATCTTAAAGTTGAGTTACACCATTTCTTCAGAAAGATAAGACTTAAACGTTTCTTTCTAAAAGTCCCACATAATCCGATTTTCTCTGGAAGTGGCCTGAGGCCTCCATCAAAATTCAACCCTCCAGCTCACCAAATGTCATCCAAAATATTGGCATTTGAACAATTGGTACTGAGAGATGTAGAGAAGACACTGTCAGAGAGACAGTATGTCAAATATAACATCACTAAGGCGGAAGGACTAGCATTGAACACTCTCAAAGAAAATACCAGTATTGTCATAAAACCGGCCGACAAGGGCGGAGCTATTGTGGTACAAAACTATGATCAGTATACGAAAGAAATACTTGATCAACTAGAAGTTGAGGGCAACTATGCTAAAGTGAAAGGAGATCCCACGAGTGAGCTAGCTAAGAAAATCAAATCTATAACGACACAAGGACTAGGGTCAGGCTTTATCCACAAACAAGAGTTTGATTATCTCAATAACAAACATCCCAGAACACCAACTATTTATACTTTGCCGAAAATCCATAAAAGAATGCAAAATCCCCCGGGCAGACCCATAATTTCTGGATGTGGCTCTCTGCTTGAGCCATTGTGTAAGTACATTGACACGTTTCTAAAACCTCTCGCAGAAGAGACGGCCACGTACCTGAAGGATACGATGCAAACCATCCTGCTTTTAGATGAACGTCTACATGACCCCGATAAAAGTCTTTTGGCCACAATGGATATCCAATCTTTGTATACCAATATTCCACAGAATCAAGCTTTGACAGTAATTGAGCTAGTATTGAATTCACGTCCAGCACCCCACCGTGTACCAACAGAGTTCATTATTGAACTTCTAACATTGGCTATGACTAAAAACTTCTTTACCTTTTTGGGTAAGCACTATATCCAAACGAAGGGAGTGGCGATGGGGGCAAGCTTTGCCCCCAACCTAGCCATAATTTTCATGGACGCATTCGAACAGGCAAATGTCCTCAATGAGATTAACCCCTACTTCAACCACATAGGGTTGTGGCGTCGCTATATAGACGACGTCTTAATCATATGGAATGGCAATGCAGAAGAACTCACTTCCTTTCATGAGTGGTTAAACACACGTTCCACTGATATCCAATTTACTTTAGAATTTGACAGGTCCAAAATCAATTTTCTTGATATTACGATCAACACGGAACTGGGTATGTTATACACCGGTCTGTACCGTAAAAGTAGTGAGCGTAATACCTTGCTCCGTTGTAGTAGCCATCACCCCGCAACCTCAGGGACAACTTCCCATTTGGGCAATTCCTGAGGTTGCGGAGGAATTGCGCTAAAAAGGAGGACTTTTTTAATGAATCAGCAGGTCTTTTAGCCCGGCTGCTTGAAAGAGGTTATCCAATCAGGCTTTTAAAACAGGCACGCAAACGTGCCTGGTACAATCACAGAGAACACCTCTTGGAATTGAGTAATAACCAAAGACAAAAAGAGGTCCGAATAGTGTGTGTTACCACCTATTCTACAAAAAGTAATAAGATCAAAAAAATAATCAATCAACATTGGCATATGATAGCTGATGAGATTGGGAATGCCTCTTTGCCATTACATGCTTTTAAGAAGGCAAAAAATATAAGGGACTACGTTGTGAAAGCTTTACTACCTAGTACCACTCCACCAAGTCAAACAGTTCTATGGGGGATTCCCCCAGTGAGAGGCCATGTAAAATGTGGAAGCTGTAAAGCATGCCCCTTAACCCAAGAGATTAAACATTTTAAGCACAACAATCACACACACATGTTAAAAGAACACAGTAACTGCAACTCCAGTGGAGTGATTTATGCGATCACATGCCCATGCGGGTTTTTGTACATTGGGCAAACAATCCAAAGGGTAAAGTGCCGTATATTACAACACATAAGCCGCATCAAATGTAAAACCCAGGGGGCTCCACTTGTGGAGCACTTCACTAAATTTGAACACGCACCTGACAGCCTGAAATGTTGTGTCCTTGGAAAAGTGACACCAAATCCCAGAGGAGGAGACTTTAATCACGTACTGAGCCTTTGTGAGTGCCGCTTTATACATTTATTTGACACTATCAAACAGGGCCTCAATGAGTACGAAGAAATTAGCAAACAGGTGGCAGAACTGAACAATAGATGATCATTCTAGTGTGTGAATCAATCCGTCATCACTAAATCCATGTTTTTCATTGAACTTTAAAAACCTTCTCCCTGTGTGTGGTTGTCCCTCTTATTCCACCTTATATGGGGTTTGATTACACACTGGTAACTGTTAGTGAATTATACGAGCCACTATTGAGTTTCCGATTCAGCCCATACTTTGAGCGAGTCTTTTTTCTATGTCCTTCCCCTATTGAACGCCAAATACGTCCGTTGGACGTCATCGCGTTACGACTGTATCGGATACTGTGAATTCACCGGTAGCGGACAAATACTCCGGGAAGGTAAGTTTTCTCTTGCCCCATTGTTTTTTTTAAATCAGACCCCCGTAGGCCCTAACCGCCACACTGCCGACTTTGAGGTAATATTATTTATGTTCTTACCCAGTGCCTTCAGGTGTCGGTTAGAACAGCGTTCAACCCGAGAACACCTCCCAGCGAGGTTCGCCCGCGCAAGACACGATAAGGTAGGCAAAACACCACGTTTATTTATTTTTTTTAAAAACGCGAATCACTTAAATTGAAACGGTATCTAGGTAACACCCACCCTATGTGTCCCATTACAGCAACTATCGACGTCCGGATATGAGCAGTATATCACCTTAATAAATATCTCAATGAGTGATGGCCATATGAGGAAAATCAAAGGTAGGAAACACCACGTTTTTCCTGACAACTGTTTACCACCATAGAACGGCACCGCGGTAACACACCCTCAATGTGTTCCCTTGTAGTAATGGACGGTGCCTTGTTGTGAGCTGTGTCTGCTGCCTCTGGGGTTACCACTTGATAACTTGTGTGGGACGCACATGACCACGAATTCGGATGGTAAGTCTCCACTTTTGAGAAAAAAGCTTCACCAATATCTATGTAGATTAAGAATTGATTCTAAAAGACCGATTACACCTTATTAATTATAGGTGTTGGACTATGGTCAAGTACTCATAACATCCATCCAGGTGTAGGAGGACCGTGATCATCCCATTAAAAAGAAAATTTTGGGTAAGCAAAGACTAGAGGTTAGTGTCCCATTTTTTAAAATATCCTATCCATGCAACTCCCTGAACATTGCCTTAATTTACCATAGGTCCACAGCTTGAAAACTATGGTATGAAGGTTGTGTCACATACGTCCTGAGGAAGACCCGCAGGTCGAGGTTCACAGTTACCCCAGTACTCCAAGACGGGTCGAAACGTCGACGCTTCTTTTAACAAACAAATAGGACCACTATTTACTTACATTATACATGCCAGTTGAGACTGTATAAATGGAAAAAGTGTAACAAATAATCAGTGGCCTTATTGCATAATTAGCTGAATTTTCTGCAGCTTTGTTTTTCAACTTACCCCTAATCTTATGTCACTTTTCCGTTGAGGCTTACACCTATTTTCTCCAAATCACCTTTTTTCTTCTTTATCTGGCACTCCCTCTTTAGAAGCAGGTTGCTCCCCCTTTTTACCGTTTGTTTTTTGAAGATGTATAAATGTATATACTTATTTTTGCTGTGATGGAGTAATTTATTAAAACTCCTTTTTGGAAGAAATCGTTTTTTCAGGTAGTTGGGTTTTGTTGTACACGTTTTACTGATTAGGTCTATAGAGTAGATTAATTTAAATACTCATTGAATAATGAAAAATGAATAACGGTGAGTACATGATTTATTGAGCCAATGATCAATTCCGGTTTGGACCACTGTTTTTTCTGATAATATTGATTACCCAGGTCCAAGAACCGTTTTGGGTTACCCCATTTTTATAATGGTCAAACAGCAAACAGCACAGAGGCAATAATCTTCCTTCAGCTTCTCCGGTTCTTCTCCTTGGCAAAGGTTCCTCTTGTTTTCCCGGAAGCGATCTAAAGTTCTGGGGTCTGGGTCCCCCTTTTTATACACATAGATCCTTTGTCTCTGAAGGCAGAGAGTGTCTTTACCCAGCCCACTGGCATAACAAAACTTAAGGGGGCCTCCCTGCAAGATACATGGAGAGCCCCCCTCAGGGCTCAATCAGAAGCTCTCCGGCCAGAGTGCTGTGCTGAGGGCCCCCCTCCCTGGAGACTGGGACCCCTCAGCACCGTGGGGGCTGCGGGGGCCTGTGTTACACCCCTGACTAAGCCAAAACCAGTTCCGTCCTCTCTGGTGCAGCTTCCTGGAAGGAGGTGGAGACAGCATTGTTGAAAGCAGACCAGGCCGGGCAGGTGAAAAGAAATGTCCTCCCCTACTCTAAATTCAGCCCAGGTTCCATTCAGCCCAGCCCTGACTCATCCGACTTCTGGAGCTGCAGCCCTCTCTCAGCTCCTGTCACTCACAAGCCAGACATGCAACACACAAACCTAGCAGAGGCACACTGGATAGTTAGGCAAGAAAATACCTACTTTCTAAAAGTTGTATTCTCAAACACAGAATGGTAATATCACCCACACTAAAAGATGCACTTTAATATTTTGAGTTCAGGCATACTAAACTTTATTTTCCAATCTTGTTCCCTGGGTCAGTTATGTTTATAAGGTGTTATAATCAAGCTGCCCATTCTGGCCTAAGGGAACAGATAGTCTTGCAATAGTGAAAAACAAAATTGGCTGTAATTCACTATCAGGACATGCCACACACATCAGGGCATTTCATACCTTTCACATACAATGCACCCTCCTACAGGGGCACCTTGGGCTTATCTTAGGGGTGACTAAGATGCAGAAAAGGGAAGGTTGAGGGACTAACAAGTGTGTGCACTTGCCAGGTCGACATGGCAGTCCCAGACTGCCCACAGGCTCTGCAATGGCAAGCCTGAGCCACCTTTTACAAGCTGCTTCTGTGGGTGGCACAATCAGTGTTGCAAGCCCACCAGCAGCATTCAATGTACAGGCCCTGGGCACACATGGTGCACTGTACTAGGGACTGACAAATGAATGAAATAACCAACCATGGAATCACTAATCCATAACAACAATTTATAATAGGGAGCACTTGCACTTTATCACTGAACAGCAGTGACAAAGTGCTCAAAGCATCTAGACCAGCAAAAACAGATGAGGCAACAGCACAAAGTGGAAGGGAGACTCACGCCAATGGTGCCAAGTTGGAAAACAGTAGGCATGAGAGTAGGACAGCCCACCTTTTCCTGAGTTCATCATGCAAACCCATGATCATATCTTTCATGATTTTGTTTAACCTACCAGTCACAATATTTGGTGTGATGTTGTAAGGAGTGGTAAACTTGTAGGTTTTCCCACATTCATCTCACAGGGCCTTCAGGTATGCAGACATTAAATGTGTATCTCTATCAAATACTTTCTACTGAGGAAACCCCATTCTGGTGAATACACAAAATAATTCTATGGTCACTGTGGGGACAGTCACAGTCCTTAAGGGTATTGCCCTGAGATATCTTGTAGCATGGTCCACCACCAATAGGATGTACCTATTGCAGGAAGTAGGTGAAGGGTCTAGTGCACCAACAATGTCAATTCCCACGCTAGCAAAAGTTGTCCCAACCACATGCAGTAGAAATAAGGGAGCCTTTGGCTTTCCCCTGGTCTTGCCACTAATCTGACAGGTGAGATAGGAGTGACAATGCTTCTTCACTTTTTCTGATATCTTGGTCCAGAGCAAATGGCTGACCAATATATCCCAGGTCTTGGTCTGCTCCAGATGCCTAGCAAAGGAAATTTCATAGACCAAATGGAGAATGAATTAACTTTTCTGTTGAAGGGCCATTAGTCTCCTATCTGGTCCATGTTTGGGGTCCTGGGCCTCACTGTATAAAACACCTTGCCCCAAATATCCCATTTTATGGTCCTCAGTCTGCTGCAGAATGTCCTCAAGAGTAGGACAGGTTCTCAGTCCTTGGCAGGATTCCTTCATAGAGGGTCCTCCTGACCACTTGCAGCTCTGCAAGCTCTGTGGCGATTCATGCTCCAGGTCCTTCCCTTGAGGGCCAGACTCCTTCATACCATTAGAGTGTCTCGAGCTAGCTTCCCAGACATCCTGCATTTCCTCTTGTTTGCAGGGGTCTGAGCCAATATTCCAAGCTCCATGCTTCCTTGACTAATCAGATGTGCTGTTTGGGCCCTGGTGGCTACACACACCCACTGAAAGGGACCTAGCATTTCTGCATTAGACTGCTACATCTGACCTAGTAGAGGTTTCTAAATAATTTCCCAGTAGACAGTCCACTGGGATGGCAGAAGGCCCAGCTAACTTCTTCAGCCCAGTAACACATACACACTCAAATTTCACCATAGCCATGTGGTAAAACTTTACCTAATTTTCATTGTTGGCAACCTTGTGTAGTAAATACAGATGATCCGCTTTGGGGAGATTAACTTGTCCACCAAAGTGGTCATGCTGTCAACTGTATCCTTCAGAGACTATACTTTGTTACTGCTGATTCATGGCCATTGACTGTACTTTACCATACTAGGAGGTAAAGCAGCCTGGGTCTCAAATTCCGCCCTACCCACAAATGCTAAAGTCACCTCTGTGTACCCCTTGGTTTCCCCATGGCAAATGTCCACCTCAATCCCGCCATTAATATTTCCTGGGGAATGCCCAGCTGTGGGGGCTTCTTTGAAAAAGTAGGATCTTCTCTCTTGTATCCAGACTGCTGACAGCTTTTGAAGGGTCACATTTTTTCCCACTTACCCCTTCCTCCAATTGGTCATGGAACTCTTCCTCTTTGTCAGATGTTTATAGCCCTTTAGAGAACTCCCTTTAATTATCCTTAGTGTTCCCCTCCTTCTCCTGTTGGGGGACCTGGCCCCTTCCTTAGGATCACATTCTTCGGACTGCTTGGGAACTCTAGTGCATACCCACTAATCAACTGTCTTGCCCAGCTCTCTGGAACTGGACAGCTTAGAGTCCACCAAATGCTGCTGCAGTTTCTCTGAAGAACACTTGGTTAAAATGTGCTGTTTAACAATTAAATTGTACAGCTCATCCTATGTTTTAACTTCATTGTCCTTCAAACAATTTACTAGTGGTTCTACTGATACATCTACAAAGTCCACCTACGACTTCTGTTCCTCTTTGTGGGTGTTCCAAAACCTCTCTGTGTACTCCTCTGGGATAAGACTAAACTTTTTTACTAGTGCATCATTCATGTTGTAATAAGACTCTGCTAAGCCCCCATCTAGTATCAAAAGCCTGTTCCTCCCAATAACTGGAACTAGCCCCCACAGTAAGGTTCACCAGTGTTGTTTGCTCACCTTACTCCTCCTCAGACTCTCTCAAACGCCCCAAATGTGGCATCCTAGGGTCATGTGACCCCTCCTCCCCCGTTGAAACCTTTTGTTTGATGCCACCATCTCCCCTGGGCTTCAGGTTCAGCTTGGCCCTCCTCTCTTCTAGGGCCAACCTATTCTACTCAAGGGCTAACATCCTCTCCTGCAGGGCCACTAAGGTTTATTCTTCTTCTAGCTCTTTTCAAGACCTTTCAAACTGTCTGGTGCTGACTGAGCTTCCTTAACTGTCATCAATGGAGGATGGCCTTGCTGCATTGTCTTGAGACAGACTTTACTCCTCATCATCTTCTACCAAGGGAGGGGTATAGTCATCTTCCCCCTCTGTGGATTATTCAGTTTCAGAGGTGGCTGTGTCTGGACTTTTCAGAAGGCTTCAGGGTTCTCTAGAAATTTACCTTGATATGCCTGTTGCCTATCCTGAGATGCGTTGCCTTGTACAGGGCTTTCAGCTCCCACAGGGAAACGTTGTGCAGGTTAGCCTGGCGAAGATCCATGGTTCCTTTAACTTTTAAAAGGGGCACACATGTGACTCAAAAATTAATTTGGAAAAATAAAAAATTACCCCTTAAAAACCTAGACCCAATAAAAATCCAAAACAATTCATGCCAGGTGACAATTTCAGGTTTTTCGTTTCTTAGCTTACTAGCTGATTGGTACAGCTAAACACAAGTTCTGGATCTCACAGCTGAAACACCACTGTGATAAAAGTAGAGGAAACTAAAAACTTGGGGGCATATTATCAAGGGGGATTATCTCCGCTTTTTTGGCTTTAAAAGCCAAGAAAGCAGAGATAAAATTATCTCCCTATTACCTAGCTGTCGCTAACACCAGTTAGCGACAGCTAGTAGGAGATAGCGACCATCTTGGGCCCCACTTTGCATGTCAGTGATATTTATCACTAATGACATGCAAAGTGGGCGTGCCAAGATGTTAGCGACTGGAAACAGTCGCTAACATCGCTATCTCCTATTACCAACTTTTGGACATATTCGCGCTAAGCGCGAACATCTCCAAAAGCTAACACCTGCCCTGAGCAGTTCTTAGCCATGTTATCCAATGGGAGGTGGATAACATGGCTAAGAGCATTAGCTCGGTAATGCATGAATATCGCTGACTTTTCAGCGATATTCATGCATTGCAGCGATTTTTATCACATTTGTGATAAACCTTGGTAATACCAAGGTTTATTTGCGGTAAAAATCGCCGCAGCTCAGCAGTAAATTTTTGTCTCTAACCAAGCAATAGCGATAATTATCGCTATTGCTTGGTAATATGCCCCTTGGCTTTTTAAGCAAGATTAATGTTACTTCAATTAGGTACTTCTCCCTGGAGGAGCAGAGCACCAGGACACGCATTGGAGTAACAGAGCACTTAAGAAATGCCTTTTACATTATATTCCATTACATTATTGTTTGGGGTCGTTGTGAGACCTCACCAAGCAATAATGTCACTAATCTGGATCAATTCCAATTAAGTTTGTTTATTTCAAACCTCAGCTCAGTCCTGGGTTGCTGAAGCACAGAGCTGTCTGGCTTACCTCAAAGGAAAACAAGGGTAAAACATTTATCAGCACCAAAACAGTGAATAAACAAGATACACAAAGAAAAAAAATCCCACTCCAATTGATAAACAAAGAACATATTTGTCCTTAATTAGACACCAAAATGACAAAAATCAGATGAAGGAAACCTGAGTTATGAATTTTGCAAGGTTTCCATAAATCACTGCTTTTCACTCCAAAGTGTTTGAAGGGCTTTCCACTTGGAGGCTAAATCCAAGTCTTCCTTTCATTCAGATGTTTTAGATTTAGTCCAACACATAACATTACCCAACCAGACCATAATACTGGGTGACATGAATATATGGACTGGTATTCAATCAAGCACTCATTGTCTGAGCGTAATTGAAGACATGGAGGCCCTCAGTTTCAAGCAATTGGCTAAGGATCCCATCCATGAAGGTTACACTTACTTGATTGTTCTTCACATCATCCCTGACCTCCAATTCCTTTACATCCTCCAGGTATCATAGCCCATCACTTCCTAATAAGATTCAATGTAGAAAAACTGCCACATACACAACGACTGAACTGCCACAAGTGGGGCCCTCCCACTCCAAGGCACAACCTGAACAACCGTGAGTCCGATACATTCATCTAGGCACTTGGAGAATTTCCTAACCCTTTGCTCAATAATACAGCAGACATCTTGGTCATTTGCGCTCTAAGTTGACCACTAAACTGGAATCTCTGGTGACCTTCACTCTCAGGATTAGGCATCTTTCTATACCCATATATGCACCAAGACCTGGTCTCTGAGGCATCTATTTTTAAACACCTATAACACGTGTGCAAGGTAATGTTGTCTTTTACATTACTTTTACTCCTCTATTTTCTTACTTGTGAGGTAGTTGCAAAACGTTTGTCTGCCTCTCATTAAAAGCACTTTTTTCAAAAGACAGTCAACAAGAACAGGTAGTAACTGGAGTCTTGTTCCCCGAATTTCAAGTACATTCAGTACCCAAGTGTTTTCCTGATTACGCAGGAAACGATAGAGAAGACAAATATTGTGAACAAAAAGGGTGAAAGGACAAAATGACCTTCGACTTTTCCTCGATCATCTATTGTCGTGCTGTGGCACTTGGTGGTCTACAAGTAATTATATTGTTAGTATCCCTGGTGCCAAAGGCAATCAGTTATAGACAAATTAATATTCTTAAAAAGAGCCCTGCACAAGGATGTACCATGTTACAACGCATACCATTACAACTACCTACTTTTACAACGCGACCATTACAACGCATACCATTACTACGCATAGCGCTTTGAGGTGCTGGATAGTGGTAAGTATAATTTACTATTCTAACTCCAGCCCCCGTGGACACTAGGGAAGGTGTTGGATAGTAAATTATACTTATTCCCTATCCTAGAGCGCCCCCCAGCGCAATGCGTTGTAATGGTATGCGTTGTAAAAGTTGCGTTGTAACAGTAGGTAGTTGTAAAAGTTGCGTTGTAACAGGTGTATACCCCTGCACAAGCATTTGATGGAAATTGAAAACTTTCCTGCACGACCATTGTACAATATATATCCAGGCTAAAAGTAATTTTGTTTTGTCCCCTGACTGGACTCATCTATTAACTCCAAATTTCCACCAGCTTCCAAGTTAATGTAAACATGCACCTTTACATCACCTAAGGTTCCATTGGAAAACGAGGTACAGCAGATCTGGTTGAATTGAAGAAAAAAAAACAAGAACAACAAACAATAGTTTCCATACACCATTCTTCAAAAAATTCTGTTCAGTGTCTTACTGTCGAGGCTGGTACAACAATCTCATGCTTGCTAGACAATGGGCTATTTACCATTATCAATGCCAATCTCTTCTCAGGGACCAATGGTCCCAGTGGGCTGCAGCGACGCTGAAATAGTTGAATAAAACGTTTCTTTTAATAAGTCAGCTTTGTCCGGGAGTGCGTTTAGTGTTCATCAAAGTGTTCACAAAGTGTTCAGCAAAGGGACAAGGCTATAGGAGAATTCAACACATATTCTCAAATCGTCACACTAATTGTGAAATAGCCTATCACAAATTTAACAGTTTTCCATTCCTCTGGGACCTATCAGAATTATGCAAGTACTGAAATAATGATTCCCAAGGAAGAACTTCAATTTGGTTTGTGCTTTCACATTGTCATGTGCTAACAGTTAAACATTTCCCTTCCAATGAAGGTCAAATATGCATAACCTCCGGTGGGGATAATTCCTGCCCTAACCAGAATGCAGACTGTGCACCAATGTGCATTAAGACTGTTGTGGGTCATGTGATGCCTGAAGGTAAATCTGTCTGGTATATATTTTGTCAAAATGGACTCATCTCCCCTCCTCACTTACATTAGGACCGCACAGCATCCACTGTGACTATAAAATGTTTTCTTAACATTGGGCGAATTAACCTACAAGCAGCGAGAATTGTGGGTGCATTCACAGACAAAAACCTCTTACACTCAGTATCCAGTTATAAAAAGCAAAGTAAAACTTCAGGGGAAGCCCCATGTTTTACTTGGCTTCCAACACCAATTCAATGTAACCTTGAAATGAGTCAATCAAGCAAGCCAGCTGATCAGTATTTTCACGGACAAATCTTGGACTGTATAAAATTATTACTGATTAAAATATCACGTTTAATCTCGTCTTCAGGTAGGCTGGACAAGGGGTAAGTGACGGGCTACTGACCGTGCATGGAACTAAACCGCAATAATCTTGCGGGTCCCTGCTTTGACCTAGTGCACATTATGGCCTATGAGTAGGGGTTGATTTATGGATTCATACTGGGGTGAGCAGTACATAGATACCTAGGATCTACTGTATCACTACCAGATACCCTGGTCCTGAAGAAACCCTAGGAATCCAGTACTGGACCAACATAGCGTGAAACATGTCAACCTGAATAGTAAAACCACAATAGTTCACTGCAAAACACTCACTGAGTAGTGGCGTATCATATTCTTGCGCACACTACCGCATCTTAGTTTTTAACCTTACTGAAGGGCCTGTGAATAAAATTTGATCTCCTATAAGTAATTTTAAGATCACACTCTCCACCTTACACATTATACCACCGACACCCACTTGCACCTTCATGGCTGATACAAGAAAAGATCTCCGACAATGAGCGCTCTAGTGGGTCCCATGGGGCATTGCAGCACCGGCCCCACAAGGAGCAAAACACCTAATGATAAAGCATGACACCCACAAGGGTGTGTGAGGGCAACACTTCAAAATAAGGAAGATCCCCCTGGAACCATATATTCCAACCACATTTTTTCTTTATAGTTTTCTATACCCTCGCCACATAGGAACAAGTACCCACACTGAGTAGACGTGTCAATTTATTTATTTATTTTATTTATTTAAATGGTTTTAAATAGCGCTGGCTAGACCCAAGGGGATCAGAGTGCTTTACAGGGAATTGAAGTGGAAACACAAGTCAGTATTGCATTCGTACAAAAAGGAAAAGCAAAATATATGAGCAAAATGTAAAGAGCAATAAATACCTAGACAGGAAATAAGATGTAACATTTAGTCCATAACCAGGATTTGGATAGCTGTGCAACTTGGTTGGCCAGGGGAAGTGGGGGGGAGGTATGGGGGTAGGGTGGAGTCGGGCGGGAGAAGGGAGAGGAGATAGCATTTAGGAGTATGCAGTAATATATGAGAACTGGAAGAATGGAGGTATATGTGAGGGAGAGGGGCGTGGTTAGTAGGTCAGGTATATTTGCGGTGAGAGACATAGCCGCATAATGGGCAGGGTATGAGACAGCTGTAAGGTGATGAAATTAAGGATCCCAGTATTTGAGGAGAAGGTGTCACCTGAGATCTTTTTTGAAGCTGAAGTATGAGGAGTTGCAACGTAGATCTTTGGGGAGTACGTTGCAGATGGTAGGCGCATTACCAGAGAAAAATCGTGAATGGGTATATTTCTTGTTTACCAAGGGTGGTACCAGTATGAGACCATTGGTGCTCCTCATTTCTCTAGAGCAGCCCATTTTGTGAAGTTTTTGTGGGAGATACAGTGGGGTTTGGAGAGGCAAGGCTTTATGCGTAATGCACACGTTCTTGTAGATGTATCTGCCTTCGAAGGGAAGCCATTGGACTTCTTTGAGCATGTGGGAGATGTGATCGAACCTCTTGCAATCAGAAATAACCCTGGCCACGAGGTTCAGGACAGACTTGATTGGGGCTAGGAGGACTTTAGGTGTTCCGAAGAGCAAGGCGTTACCATAGTCTAATCTGAAGAGTACTAATGAATCATCAACAGATTTAAAGTCATAAACAGGAATGAAGGGTTTGATTTTATTGAGGTGAAGTAGGGAAAAGAGAGCGCCTTTAGCTGCATTTTTTATGTGGGGAGAAAGGCTGTTGTTTTGGTCAATGCTTATTCCGAGGGATTTGACTGAGCTAGAGGTGGCCAAGGAGCAGTTGAGAGCTTTGAGGTCGGCGAGCCAGTGTTGAATGGGGAGTCAGTTGTTTTTAGGGGTGAAGATAATGACTTCAGTTTTTTGGGGGTTGAGTTTCATGTGATTGGGATGGAACCATTGTTGAATCTTAGTCAGGGTATCATTGAGGTGCAGAATGTCAGCATGGGATTTGATTTTATAGTAAATTTGGGTATTGTCCGCATAGAGGTAGTAGTTGATACCTGCTTTCTTTAGAATGAGGGTGAGGGGCTCCATAAACTGGCTAAATAAAGAAGGAGAGAGAATAGACCCCTGGGGAACACCCAAGGAGACAGGCATAGGTTTAGAGAGGCAATTGCTGATTTTAATTTGTTTGGTTCTGTACTGAAAGAAGGAGGTGAACCATCCGTGAACAGGACCACTGAAGCCAAACCAATCTTTGAGGGTGTTGAGTAAGGCAGAGTGGCTGACAGTATCAAAAGTAGCAGAGAGGTCAAGAAGGATGAGAATGAAAGCCTCCCCTTGTCTAGGGAGTGATGAATACCATCCACAATGTTGAGCATCGTAGTTTCTGTACTACAGCCCTTCCGGAAGCCTGACTGTAATGCGTCCAAAAGGTTGAATGAGTCAATGTGTTTGTCCAGTTGGAGCAAAATGCATTTTTCAAGGGCCTTAGAAAGAAGAGGCAGGTTAGAGATAGGACGCAAAATGTTAAGGTTATAGGGTCAGCAGTAGCATTTCTGAGGATGGGAGAGATTTGGCCAAGCTGGAGGGAAACAGGGACACAACCAGTAGCCAAGGAGGAGTTGATAATGGTAGTCCAATAAGGTGCAATGGTATGCTTTAAATCTTGAACGAGGTTGGCGGGGAGCGGGTCAAAGGTATGAGAAGAGGGTTTAAGCTTAGTGGTAATGTTGTAGACTTCACGATCAGTGACAGAGCTAAAGTAAAGCCAAGAAGCGTTATTTTTGAACTGTGGGCTGGGAAGGAAGTGTTCCAGGGGGGCGACGATGTGCGGGAGAAGAACAGGGTCTGGAGGGGGCGAAGGAAAAAAATGTGACTTTGGTGGGGGTGACTTTGGTGGGAGGACATGCGGGTGAGGAGCTCTGTGGTGGGGGATTTAACGCAAAGGATAGATCAATCTTAGCAATTTTCTCAGAAAAGAAATTTGCAATTTTCTCACATCTTTTGGTAATGGCGATCAAAATGGGGGGGAGGGCAGAAGCTGTTTGATTTTTGATAATGTTGAATAGTTCCCTAAGTCTTAGCTCAGTCGAGTTGAGCGCAAAGGAAGGAGGCTTTTTCATTGTGGATGTGTTTTTTGTAATTACCGCTAGCGGTACTGAGGAGGGCAAGGTTTGGGGGAGAGGAATGTTAGGGCATATTACCAAGCAATAGCGATAATTATCGCTTTTGCTTGGTTAGAGACAAAAATTTACAGCTGAGCTGCGGCGATTTTTACCGCAAATAAACCTTGGTATTACCAAGGTTTATCGCAAATGCGATAAAAATCGCCGCAATGCATGAATATCGCTGAAAAGTCCGCGATATTCATGCATTACCGAGCTAATGCTCTTAGCCATGTTATCCACCTCCCATTGGATAACATGGCTAAGAACTGCTCAGGGCAGGTGTTAGCTTTTGGAGATATTCGTGCTTAGCGTGAATATCTCCAAAAGTTGGTAATATGAGATAGCGATGTTAGTGACTGTTTTCAGTCGCTAACATCTTGGCACTACCACTTTGCATGTCATTAGTGATAAATATCACTGACATGCAAAGTGGGGCCCAAGATGGTCGCTATCTCCTACTAGCTGTCGCTAACTGGTGTTAGCGACAGCTAGGTAATAGGGAGATAATTTTATCTCCGCTTTCTTGGCTTTTAAAGCCAAAAAAGCAGAGATAAACCCCCTTGATAATATGCCCCATTGTCTCCACGTGCGTTCGGTCATCCTGAGTGCTCGTCTCTCATTGTTGAGATCAGCATTAAACCAGGATTTGGCGGGGATGTTTCTTTGTGGTTTTAATTTGGCTGGGGAAATTTGGTCAAGGACCGCGATAATGAATTTGTTGTAGTATTCTGTGAGATGATTAGCATTTTGTGAGGGAGGTGGAAGTTGAAGTTTCGCTTTGAGTTTAGACTCCAATTCGCCTGGAGGAATAAGGTGAAAGTTTCTGGTTAATTTCTTATGTTTGATGTTTTTGGGGGGATGGAGAGGTGAAGAGGATAAGGTGATGGTCCGACCAATCAATAGGGACAATGTGCGAAAGGGAAGCCAAATCTTCGCTGGAAATGATGGCGTCAAGAGTAGCTCCTTTGTTATGTGTTGGGGAATGGCAAAGTTGAATCAAGTCTGTAACGCCGAGGAGGTCATTGAGGATACTAACCGAGGGATCAATCTTATTGTTCCAGTGAATATTGAAGTCTCTGAGAAATATGTTTTTGGAGTTGGAAATCGAGGCTTGGGAAAGTAGGTCAGACAGTTCCTCTACAAAGGGCAAAGGGTCACCAGGGAGATGGTAAATGTTATGTAGCCGAATATATAGTAAGGGGCACGGGTACTGGACCTTAATCTGGCTCCTGGTCTGTCTCTTTTGATTCATGATTTGGCAGCTATCTACCAAAAAATATAGAGGCCAGTATTGCTGAGGCATTTGAGTAGATAGCTTTGTGTATGAAGACCACAGTTTTTAAAATAATTCTATATCAAATGGTGAACCAGTGCAGTGACATTAGAATTGGAGTAAGTGGTTAGGTCTGGGTAACCGTACTGTCAGACTGGCTGCTGCATTCTTTGCTAGCTGTAGAAGTTGGATCAATTCGGCTAGACGTGACTAGTGCATTAAGAAACAGTTAGAGAAGGTGAGTGTTTAAAAATGGAAGGATTAGTTTTAGGATTTACAAATTAAAGAAACACCTTCTAGCATTCTTTCTGTTTAAACTGCTAAAGAGAAATGGTGTAAAATACAATGATTGTAAAACACTTTTCATCAATGGCTGCCAACTTCTTTTTATCTAGTTAGTTATCTTCCCCTGATTGGCTGGTCTTCCCAATTTTCATCAGGCTGGGCAAGCTCTAATCATAGTAGTCATCCGTCTAATTTTGTTGGCCTTTGACACATGGGCTGCCCGCAGGTGTTTGCAGTGTTAGAAACATCCGCTAAACATCTGCTTGCAGCTCACAGTCCAATTTACTGATTTGCTGAATCACTCCAGGACATGACAATAGGAACTGAGAAATAATATCTCCGAGCATGCATTCCGATTGGTATTTAAGATTGATGTACCGATAGAGCCTTAGAGCCCACCTTAGCAGCCATTAAGGCTAGCTCGAGGGCCTTAAACATGGGAGCGAGCATTTATTGGCAGTAGAGCCTGCTATGGAGGGCACTAAGGGTATTAGAACATTCTGCCCCTAGAGGGCAGAACGTTCTATTTTGTAAAACAAAGACCTGACATTGGACTGACAAGCGAATTTGGTGCTCTGTTGTCGCCTAGCCACGCCTTGCCTTGCCACAGCCAGCCAGACCGAAAAATCGAGCGCAGAGCAGAGCGCGCGAACACCGGATCGCCGAGGACGCCGACAGTGGGTAGCTCACACCCGTGCACACCCGTGAGACCCCCCCGAGACTCCCCCCAGACCCCCTGCCATGAGGAACGCGCAGACCACGAAGCGCGGAGCGTTAGGTCTGTGCAGGGTGGTCGGTCTGCAGAACGCCGCAGGACGCCGGTTACAAGCCGGAAAAGTGAAGACGCCGGCATCCGGCATTTAGTACCCGAGTAACTCCCTGAGACACCCCTCAGCCGCGCAGAACGCGCAGAACCCGGAGCGCGTGTTTGCCGACTTGAATAGACATTACCCAGCCGCCCCTCAACCCCCCACCCCCGTGGAAGCATAACAGAGGGGGAGCCCGCACGAAATTGGCGCTGCCAGGTAACAGCAGATGCACGCCGACATCGGGTCAGCAATAGGGGGGGGGGTCCGGCAGAATCTGTATTACTGCGCAGAAGTGGCCATCGGACTGAAAATAAACACCTGAGGCACCTGAAAGAGCAAGGAGCCAATAATTGAAGGTGTGATCTTAGAATCCCGGCCACAGAATTTGCGCAGCATAAGGAGAGCAAGTATAGGAAAAAGACGGGAAGACACCGTAAGAGAGGACAACAAGTGCGGCAAGGCAGGCTGGTGGATACAAGGCACAACAGAGGTAAGTGAAAGAATTTACGTACTTTTAATAATAAAAAGTTAATTTTGAATAAAAATTGAGAAATTAATAACAGCAGAACTACAGATTAGGCAACAAAAACCTAAGAAATGGCACCGAAAAGAGGGCAAAAATTGCGCAAAGAAGATAGCCTAGAGAAGAGTAAACTATCGGAGGGCTCAATATCCATGGTAGAGAGCCAGGAAAGCCAGGCCTCCATTTTGGACAACAACAAGGGGCGACGCAAGAAAAGAAAAGTTAAAAGGGCAACCAAAAACGCCCAGCAGGCTAAAAGGGATTGTATTCCAACAACTTCCAAACAGAAAGATAACATGGCAGCGTCCAAATCTATAAAAGACTTCGTAGGGAAACACTACAAATCTATAGAGCCAGTTATAATCCTGGAACACGAGGAAGACGTGGAGGAATATGGCGCGGAGGGCGGAGAAAAGACAGGGGCAGCAGTTGGGAACCAGATAAGGAAAGATATGGGAGAACACCCCGAAGAAGAACCTCCCGATATAGAGGAAGGAAGGGAGGATCCCATATCGATAAACCTGACGCTCTTGAGCTAAAATCTCCACATATCTGCGCCTCGTCTCTCATCATCTCCAAAAATGTTCTCGCTACAATCATTGGGAAATGAAGGGCTAAGGGGAAACAAAAGTCAGAGCCAGAGCTACATCTGGGAAGGCGCGCCAGACCCATCCCCGCAGCACCAAAACGCATCAAAAACTCCTTCGCAGCAAGACGTTATAAGAACTGGTCACCATGTAAACCCAGAAAGAAATGACACACAGGACTCGGACCTCTCTGTAACGCCCACCTCATCCTTGGTGGACCTAATTCTGATGTTACAGAAGATATTACAAGGAATCAGAGAGGTAACACTTTCAAATAATGGAGTGATGAAAGCTCAGAAATTGTATTCAAAAAAGATTGAAGAGGAACTAATGGGGATAAAGAGCCAAATGCCAAATATGTTAAGCTCAATAGTTACAGCACCGCCCATTGATGAAAGTGTAGAGAATGAACCGGTAGAGGCAGCCGTGGTAAACCTTGCAGGGACACCTCAACCCACAGATCAAAGTATAACAAACAAATTTGTTGTGGCATTAGATACTGTATATATCTCCAGGCGCCCTATGCTGATAAAACGGCATGGGGTGTATGCAGTGGCCCCCACCAGGAATAGGGTTGGAAAGAAGCGACCCCCAAACTTAACAGCAAAGAGAAAAGGGAAGAAAATAGAGGGGGAGGCACAGTCAGGCCTAAATGCATCAGCACCGATCTACGTTCCGAATAGACCCTTGCAATCGGAGTTTAAAACAACAAAGACCCCGATAAAATCAAGGAAAAATTGGAGAAGTAAGGAGGTAAAGGAGAAACCCATAACATCTCATACTGTGAAGCAGAAAGTAAGGATAGCCTCGGGACTACCCAAAAGTGGCCATAGAGTTGACAGCCCACAGTTACAGGCACTATCCGGTGCGGAAAGCAAAGGGTTGCAGATCGGGAGAGCAAAGGCCAGACAGCAAAAATATGAAACTCCCAAGAAAGTACAAGAGATTGACAACAATAAATGGGTATATTTGGATCAGATACAGGTAGGGAAAAGGAGAAAGACGGTTAGAAAAATGAACCCCCTAAATAGGGCACAGATTTTGACCACCTTCGCCAAATGTAGTAGCCTGAGTGGGATCAGCACAAATGACCTTCGACAAATTGGTTTTGTAGAGAATAGAAATGGTAAGGAAATAACAAAAGTGTCACTTCACTCAGACCTGGTAAAAATGGCAATCCTGAAAGCCACTAGTGAGATAAACCAACTGAGAATAAGGATAGAGGGAAGTAAAAGCCCCCACAGATAATACATTCCTAAAATATCATGCAGGTCTAGGGAGGAGACAAGTGAATTTATATAGAGATAACGAAGGAAACCGTAGCTGCCTGAATATAGTTATAGATAATACAGGAAATGAAGCCTCATGGGATAACTGGTCTCTATGTAGTAGCCCTGTGGGAGACCCCAACGTGAGTTATACGGAGGAAGAGGTTGAAGAGGGTGGCTTGAGTGAGGTACAATAGGATGGGGGGGTGCCGCAAAGTCTAGGTCTCCTAACAAGGAATGTAAATGGGCTAGGCAATGAGCTAAAGCGAGAATATATAAAGGAAATAGTAATTAAAGTGGACATTGCCTGCCTACAAGAGACCTGGACATGCGACGAAACCCCAATCATTGACGGATATCTACAATTAAGTCTCCCGGCCACGAAAAAAAGCTTTGGCCGCCCTTCGGGGGGATTAATGACACTGGTTTCAACAAAAGTATTGAGAGAAGTAACACCGTTGAAAATGAAATGTAAATGGGTTCAATCCAGTAGACTAGAATTACTGACAGTGGAAACGAAATACAAAATGTTGACTGTGATGAATGTATACATGCAGTGGGATAATGGAGCAGAGTATGAGAATGAGATGAGGCTTTTTAAAGAGGATGTCGACATTATACTAGAAAAATAGGCATCGGATATACTGATAATAATGGGGGATTTTAACCACAAATTAAACCCAAAGAAGGCTGACCTCTGGAATAGAGAACTGTTAGAGGTGTATGGAATAAATCCTGCTAGCTTTCCAGTAGGGGAGATTTCGAAACAGGAATCAGAATTAGTACACTTCCTAGGAGGTAGGGATCTCCAATGTCTGAATCGTAGAATGAAGACAGATTGCCCAGCAGGGAAGACCTTTAAAATAGGCTCACAGAACTGCTCAATCGACTACATGTTTATACAAGCCTGGAATTTCCCCTAAGTACAGGAATTTAAGATAGAACAAAAAGAGGTTAGCGACCATAACCTACTGCACCTAACAATATTTGGGGGAAGAAAAATGCCTAGAGACAAAGTGATCCTAAACGTGTGACGACACGACTTACGGAGGAATATCAGGAAAAACTGAAGGCTATGCAAATTAAAGTTGAGCCTGAAAATTTTGAGAATAAAAACTTGAAATGGTTCATAGAAAAGTTAGAAGAAGTGGTCCGGTGCCTAAGAATAGAATTAAAAAGGGATAAATATACTAGTGTGAAACCGCCCAGCCGAGTAAAATGATTTTCTGTCGAGTGCCAATCTAAAAAAAGGGAGATACGGGCAGCACAAAGAAGACAAAAAAAGGACTTCACCCATGAGAGACAGGAACACATAAACAAGCTGAAAAGAGATTTAAAAAAATGGTAAATGACGCAAAAAGGTCATATAAAGAGAAATGTTGGTCAAATCTGTTAGAAGCAATTGAAGAAAAAAACCTTAGACAATTTTGGAAATTGGTAAAGGCAGCAATTGGCCCAACTGATGGTGAACTAAAATGCGTAGTTAGTGAGGCAGCATGGGAGGAGTATATAAGGGAATTGTACGGGGTAAGAGCTCCTAGAGTTCATGTTGAGACCCAAAAATGGCAAGAAATATCAGAAGATCTTAAATCTAAGTTTAATGAAAAGCAAGTAGAACATACAATAAGAGAACTGAAGCTAACTCGTGCGGCAGGACCCGACAACCTTCCTGCAATAATACTGAAGGCAAAAGTAAAGTGGTGGGCAAGATTTTTTGCACAGATGTTCCATCTAATACTAACAGAAGGCATAATGCCACCAAATTGGAAGGGCGTAATAATTAGGCCAATCCATATGAAAGGGAGCATGGAGGCACCACAAAATTACCGACTGATTAACCTCCTAGAAATAGGAGAGAAAGTTTTTTCAAAAATTGTACTGAACCAACTTAACGCATGGGTAAAGGAGTTCCAAATTGTAACTATAGAACAGGGAGGATTTAGGGAGGGGCCCTCCACGATAAATCATGGATTTGCATTGTGGGCTATGGCAAAGAAGTCAACGGAACAAAATGGCAAGTTATGCTGTTGTTTTGTTGACTTCCGAGCAGCCTTCGATTCAGTAGATCGGGTCTGCCTATGGGAAACACTAACGAAGGTAAACATTCCCAAAGACCTACTGACTATAATAAAGGAATTACACAGTGGGAACTGGGCGCAAGTCATCAAGGATACTGTGGGATCACTGACGCAAAAAATACCCATTGACAATGGCTTAAGACAGGGTTGTGTTCTGGCCCCACAGCTATTCTCCATATTCCTGTCAGACCTCCCGGCCTATTTAGAGGTTGAGGGTAGTGCAAGTCCTAGAATGGACGGAAACAAGGTGCCCTGACTACTTTATGCAGACGATCTGGTAATAGTAGACCAGACCGAGAGAGGCCTCCAAAGAAAGCTTAACGCTTTCAATGCATATTGTGCTAGCAAATTTCTAACAGTCAACCTAGATAAAACAAAAATCCTATGGTTTGGGAAAAAGACAAGCAGGTTTAATTGGTACCTAGGTGAGCTTAAACTGGAGACGGTTAATGAGTATCGCTACCTAGGTATATGGTTTGATAAGACACTAAACTGGTGCACTCATCTGGAAACACAAAAAGCAAAAGCACACACTTCAATATGTGGCCTAAAAATTTTCAATAGGGAATATGGAGAGATGTCACACCGTCCAATGCTAAGAGCCTTTGAGGCAATGGTCCCCCCCCCAAGTCCTGTATGGGGTAGAAATCCTTTATTTGAGCAGTAAGGGAGCCTGGGACTTGGTGGAGGGGAAATGCCTAAAAAGCCTTCTATCTCTCCCACAATCATCCATGGTCCAAGCTATAAGAACAGAAATAGGCACAAAGTCTTGGGAGATACAAATACAAATGGCAATAATTAGACTTTGGAAACGATTTGAAGATCCAGATGGGCAAAAAGTAGCACAATGGTGCAAGAAAGAAATTCAAAATAGTGACCTAAAATGGGCAAACGCATGTAGGGAAAGACTGATGCAAATTTGCAAAAGCCTAAAGGTAGAGGTGATCCAGGAAATGCATCAATTACTTTGCACTAAGAGTGAGCTGAAATTAAATGGGAAGGAAGTATCCAGAATGATTGATATGGGATACTTAGCGAAGAAGAAATCAGTAGCACATATGATGAGCTCTTGGTCAAACGAAAATTGGTTTCCCTATCTAGACATCCTACCCAACCGCGGCTATAGGCAGGAGATATTAAGGTTGGGGATTGGGATTAACCCATGGTTAACAAATAAAGACCTGAAAGCAAAGATGCTAGATCAGAAAGGGTGCTGTAGGTGTAAATTGGAATGCAAAGGAGACCTGGGGCCTCATTTATGAAAAGTGACGCATCGCTGCGCGAAAACAGCGATGCATCACTTTTCACTGCGCACTCCTTACGACATTCCTGATGCGTCATATTTAATGTATAACGCATCATGTCGCAAGGAGTTACAGATACGTCAGTATTTCTGACGTATCTGTAAGCGCAAAAGTAACGCATTGCTGGAGTGTGTCACAAAAGTGACGCAACTCCAGCAATGCGTCCTTTCACATGGGGAAAGCCCCATGTGAAAGGGCTTGCATCAGTCTTACGCCTGCTGTGAGGCAGGTGCAAGATTTTGACGCAACAGCGTCCTAAAAGTGACGCAGTGAAATCTCATAGATTTCACTGCGTCACTATTACGAGGCTTTTTGCGGGGGAACGCCCCCTCTGCATACATTATACCTGACGCAGGTATAATGTGGCGCAGGGGTTTAAAAAGTGACGCATCTACCTAGATGCGTCACTTTTTAAATATGGCACAACAAGGCGCATTTTTTACACCGCTGGTGCGTCACAAAAAGTGACGCACCGGCGGCGCAAAACTGACACAAGGCCTTCATAAATAAGGCCCCTGGTACATATCCTACTTGATTGTTTGACATTACTGGAACAGCGGAAACTGTGGCTGCGTCCTGTGTTCTTAAAACACGATATAAGAACTAGGGCGCAGGCGGTTAACCTATTAACTGAAATTCCTACTAGTGACATTGCAATTGCCATTGGAAAATATATAAAGGTGGTACTGTGTGTACTAGGAAACCAGGATAATCTGTAGGATTATATGAATTTTCAATTAATGAAATTATACTTGAACTAAAGGAAATGAACGTGTTTTAAATGTAATAATAAGTTTTATTTTAAATGCAATTTCATTGGCGTTGGTAAACGTATAAGGGTGTGTAAGAGTCTTAACCAATATTGGAATAATTTTAACAATGTTTTATCGTCTTTTATGTGAATATTTTAAACTTGTGATACTGCCTCTTGCACTTGTTTAAAGACTATGGTCATAATAAACATATCTTTGACTTGACTTGACTTGAAAACAAAGACCTCATGCACCCACGGGGTTGAAATTCCCTCGGGCTCCATAAGGCCTATGTTCACAGCTGTTAAGAAAGACAGGCATTGGAATGTTGATGCTCCTGGCTCTTACCAGCCATTATAAGCCGGAGCCCTCGATTGTCTTCAATGGAGCACTCAACATTCCAATGCCGAGTGTAGGTTGGCATCAGTTACCAGGCACATTGACCTGTAGGGTGCCATGCACATAACGCTGGGGCGTCTCCATCAAGGAAACAATAAGGTTGAGACCTTCGAGTTCCTTGTTTACATAAGGTGATACCACGGAGACTGTGCAGCTCCTTGTAAAGACGGGTCTCAGTCAGGTTCCTTCTTCAAGTACTTTATTGGCAACTCTGCTAAACACTGCAAAGACGATCACAACATATCGCCGTTCCCTCATCAACTGTCCCTCCCTGGAACCCCACACATACGCTCCTATTCTAAGAACATTCCTACGTTCTTAATAAGAATAACACAACACAACACATCTTCCCCCTTAACAATAATACATGAGCAAAAGAAAAAACTATACACAACATAATGATCTACAACACAACACATCTTCCCCCTTAACAATAATAAACGAGCAAAGAAAAGAAAACTATGTACAACATAATGGTCTGCATTGTACAAGTTTGTTCACACAACACTTCATTCTTATACAATTATCCTCTCCAGTTCTTACTTCAATTATCCTCTCCAGTTCTTACTTCATCTTCCACTTCATCTTTCCACAACCGACCCTAGAACAAAACTGAAGCTCCCCCAACATCTTCCTCTTCCACTTTTTAACAATTTTACACCTAGCCATGCGACTCATAAGCCATATCCAACCATCACCACAACTAACTGAGTTCTTTAGACACTCCACAACCCTACAAGGCTTTGAAAACACACTTCCTCCTTTTGCCACTTCATCCCACTCCCTAGTTTTTACCCAACCTCCTACATCAAGTTCTACCACCCATACCACATTCTTTTTGTCAAAGTTCTCTTGGTACACTCGCTGTGCTTTTATGATATTTTCCTCAACTCTTTCTGGAGACCACTCTAGACGTTTTGTACTCTCCATCCATCCAATGTAGTCTCTCGTTACTAGCTTCCTACCTCTCATCATCACAAATGGTCTCAACCTAGTGAGAGAAGGTGTGAGACGAAAATCCCACAACAACTTCTCCACCACAACTTTCCAATGTGTAAATCTATTTCTTTCCAAAAAGTCCTCCACAAAATCAATGTCAACAAAATTACAAACCGTCTCAAGGCAATCCACAGATGACAATGGTGTTAAACTTATACCCGAATCAGCACACCCCTTGCAGTCCCACATTACTCTTTCCACCTCAGAATCTACCTCATGACATAAATCAACTACTCTTTTCCTCAAAGTTCTTGGTGGTATGACTTTTCCGCCTCCGTAAATAAAACTTGACTCAACACACAACTCACTTCTCACCTTCCAAAAACATCTAACTTCTTCTGCATCCAGTTCCTTCTTCAACTCATCTTTTCCATAATACAGAAACCACCCTTCTATTTCAATTGACTTCTCGAACTCTTCCTCTACAACAGCAAATCGATACTCATCCCACTCACCCCTAGGTACTTTATTAATCGGTAAGGGCATACTACTCAAATCAAGGGTCTTTCTTCCTGTTACACCTTCATTTTTAATCGCATCCATCCATACCAATGACTCAAACTTCTCAATTATATCTGATGTTCCCAAACGTATTAAATCCTTTCCCAAAACATCAGCATCTCCTTCCAATTTTATCTCATGTTTGAATTCACCCAACACCATAACTTGCTCTTTTGCATTCAGATTTAGTATTATATCCAAGCTTGCCTGATCTTTCCACCCTAAAATACTTGGCCCATATTCCGCAACATACATTCTTCCCTCTGCTACACTCCCTTTAAACTAAAATGTGACATCTCTACACCCCACCATAGGAATGCTTTTCCCAGTGAATCCTCTTGGATCTATGTCACTTTTCATTAGATCTACACCAATCTCCTTCACAAATTTTCCCTTCCACATATCTAGATTAACTATGGTATATGGCGATCCTGAATCTGCCACTAATATCACCTTAACCCCCGCCACTTCAACTTCACATTTGGGTTTACTTCTTCCTTTACTTTTTACATCCAAAATAAAATCTCTTATCATAAAAACGTCATCGTCCGCATCTAATTCATCTTCTTTAACATGTTTCCTCAACGCATCTTCTCCCCTCATCACATACTTTATCCTAGTAGTTTTATCCCTTCTATAACAAACTCTTGCATAATGACCAATTAATCCACATACTGTACATTTTTGATCTCTTGCTCTACATGCTTGGCTGTTCGCTAGATGTGTATAACTTCCATACCTAAAACATGCTAAATTAGTTGTGCTTCCTCTTCTACATTCATTTTTTGTTGCTTGAAAATTTTCCTTCTCCGTCTTCTCTTTATCAAAATTTATCTTCCTTCTCTGCACCAACTCTGCTTGCTCTTATAGTTTTCCTCACAACACACACTTCTTCTCTATCTTTACTTTCCTCTTCTTCCAGGGCTGCTTTTGCACATCTGACAGACACTTCAGCCTTTCTTACTACCGCTAGCACCTTATTCAGTGTTCCATCTCCCATGGTCCATAATCTTTCTTGCACCCTTTTATTGTTTGTGAGCATAATGATTTGATCTCTTATTAACTCTTCTTCTATCTGTCCAAATCTACATTGCTCCCCAATTCTTTTCAATACGCTCAAATAATCATCAATTTTCTCATCCTGTTCTTGCTTCCTCCTGAAAAACTTGTATCTGTCAATTGCCACACATACCATTGGTGCATAATATCTCTCTAAATCGTCCAACGCATTTTCATATACATCCGTTTCATTTTCACCTCTCTCCTTCTTCTGCATCCGCATATATTGTCTGATTCCTTCTGGTCCTAAAGAATGTAGCAATATCCCTTTTTTTATTTCCGGTGTCATTTCTTCATTTTTGATAGTGAACATGTAATTATTGAAATATACTTTCCATTCTTGCCATCTTATTTTAGGTTCACCAGGTTCTGTTAAAAATGGTATTGGTGGCGTTAACGTAAATGTTTGTGCCGCACACATTTCAGAAAGTATAAATTACGCGTCCAATAAACTTCCTCTTTGTTAGAATTAGTTCTTCCTTTACCTTCCTTTTATTCTGCTTTTTTTAACTTTTTTTGTTGCAATTACATTCCTTAAAACAATTTCTCAACTCTTAAACTGCTTTTCCGATGCTTAACAATAGTTTCCTACCTTAAAATATTTTATTACCAAAGATATCCTTTCATTGTCTGACGTTTGTTCCTTCAACACATATGAATTTTAGCTTCATTCCATTCTTGACATGTTTCCCTTGAAATCGTCTTGTTACCGATGTCAAATCGTTTTTCATAGTCCCATTTCCTAGTATAATGAATGTACGACTTCCCAAACTCCTAAAATGGCCGCCGAGCGTGATGATGTCACACGCAACACATCTTGCGTAGTCCTGCTCTTCACGCGACGTCTTCTATGCTGTCCTAGCGCTTGCGCGTGATCCCTCCATCACAGACTGCGCACGAGACAGCTCCGATGGCACTCAAGACTGTTTAAAATCACGCTCCACGCGCCAACACGTCTCCTTTAGGTACAGTTCCTTTCTTTTTTTTTGTCACTCAAATCCGCTTTTATTGCGTTGTACGTAATAAACGCTTAATACATATGCGCTCGAACAGTACCAAAATTATGCTTAAATTGTCCCGTCCTCCTCACCTCTTCACTTCTTTTCCTCAAAAGTTTTTCTCTTCATGTATCACTCCTTCCTTTCTCAATGATCATGTATCACGCCTTCCTTTCACAATGGTCATCTGTATCTTTTTTTCCACTTCACTTCACCTCTTCTCCTCAAACTCGTATCTTCTTCCACTCCACTTCACTTCTTCTCCTCAAACTCCGTGGGTCCACGCAGAGTTGCCCAATCCTCTGTCGCCAAAATTGTAAAGACGGGTCTCAGTCAGGTTCCATCTTCAAGTACTTTATTGGCAACTCTGCTAAACACCGCAAAGACGATCACAACATATCGCCGTTCCCTCATCAACTGTCCCTCCCAGGAACCCCACACATACGCTCCTATTCTAAGAACATTCCTACGTTCTTAATAAGAATACCACAACACAACACTCCTCCATCCCGATCTGCCTCTTTAACTGGAATCACCTGATTTCCCTTTAAGGCTATTACAGGCGTCCCATCCCACCCACTGCTCTGTGGGTACTCCTCCAATCTCCTAGAGCGGGGAGGAGGTGTCACACAGGTGCAATATTTCCTCCTTAATTTCTAAATACTACATTATGGGAATTTCTCGTTCTTCCCACTCCCCAGGCAAATTGTACACACCACCCCTAGCTCCCACTGACCATTAGCTATTTGCAGCCAAAGGCTATTTTCCCTAACATTGGGGCATCTCTCCTTCCCTTGGCAAGTCCTTATTTCAAATAATGCCCTAAAAAACACACTCCACAGTAAATACCACCCCTCATTTACCTGCAATGGCCACTGCACCCAAAGTTAGTTTTTTCAAATATCCCTTACTTCTGTTATTGGTGGCAAATAAAAAGTAAATAAGCAATGTAAGCCACACTTTAAGACATCTTAAAAAGTACAAAGTACAAAGTACAAAAGTACAAAAGCTGGTTGTTTCCACCACAGATGATGTAATATGCTTTCATGGAAAACAACATCTTTAAAATCATACAATTCTTAGCACAACTACTCCTCGCCACATGAGCTCATCTTTTCCAGGAGCAACATGTGCACGTCATTGGCCTTTGGGATGTGTCAATGATCCTCTTGAAACATTTAGGCTAAAGTTGAGCCTCTCGATGTACAGTACACTGCTCTGTGTGTCTCCATGCTGTTCATTGGCAACACTTCCAGCTTTCCTCTCTCACCAAAGTAACTCCGCCCAGATCCCTAGACACATCCCCATTTATACAATAAAACACTGTTCCTTCTTAAACAAATACAGATCACCAGCCTGGGAAGCCTTTCAGTTTCTGGGAATATATGATTCACTGCGGTAAAGAGCTCAGGCCCGAGTCATCCCGGATGTTTCAGGCTCGACATGTCTGCTCAGGCATAAGGGGATCTAACTCTCGCGCTGATCACCACGGGGAACCGCTTAAAATATACACGAGCACCGGTGCACGGCCTTGCACGACTAAGCAGTGTCTGGGGATGCGAGTTTAGCAATCCGGTTAGAGGGAGAATACTTGAGCTGTTCAGTTTCATTGCTGCAAATGAACGCTTCCATCAGCTGGCTCAATAATTCTAATATATATATAGAACAATACACGGTACCTTTGAACATTTGCTAGAATGCGATGAATCAATGAATTGACAGAAAACTGAATGAAGCAGTGCAGCGTGAATTTGTAGCAACAGTTGCTGAAACGAGTAGTCCTACTAGTCCGCATGGTTGTGCGAGGCTAGGTTTGTGAGAAGAGCCCCTGCAACCCCTGCTTTATTTTTTAAGATTGTATGCAATAAAGGCCTCCTTTATGGAATCTTTGCGAAGGGGGAGCGCAGCAAGGCATCTAGCTGCACTGCTCTACGCCAAAGTGACAAGACACCTTGCTGTGCTGCCCTATGCCAAAGTGAAAGGGCAGTAATTCACTGTATTGAAGCAATACAGTGCATTCCTGTTCTTTCTGCCTGCGCTGGCACTGTTTCAGCAACCTAGTGCCAACGTAGTCACCCTTGCACCATGGTGTCTCCGTTGCAGTTAGGATTGTTTTAGTGCAGAAAGGGGCCCCTTCCTGCACAAACACAATTCTAAGGGGCGTGTTCATCTTGCTATGTGCGCTGCAGATTGCATGGAAAGAGGAAAAAACAAGGAGAAATGAAGATATTTCTCCTCGTAACGCCTCACCTCGGGAGGAGTACAGTTTAGGCTCTTGCCCAGGTTGACATGTTTTTTGTAAATCTGGGGCAATATCAAATTCTATGGGTGTTGCGTGGGAAAATCCACTGCAATGCCCATGGAGCGCCTCCCAGGTGCAGAGTAAGGTGACGCATTGATTTGCACTGCGTCACCTTACTAATATGATGTATGAGGCCACTCCAAGCCACGCACTGTGGTTTAGCGTGGCTTCATAAATCTCTATGAAAGCCCTGCGTTATGCATGTACCACTTTACATGGTTCAAAAGTGACGCAGGGCTCTCATAAATCGGCCCCTAAGGATGCAAATCAGGAGGAGAGTTCTCTTTTGGTTTTAACTGCAGGCTTCATGAGGCAATGGGCTGCAGACCGGCTGTGATGAAGTCCAGAAAAGGTATAAAACAGAGTCGGCTGTCATGGCAGAATTTTATTGGAACGATTAAATTAAATTAATAATTCACTCAAATAGCTCCAAGGTTACTGTCATCATCATCCCTCTTTGAAAATGGTAATCTTTTTCTGCTGATGGCATTTATAGAGCACTATGGCTCTGCCCCTTATCTATCATGATCAGATCGTAATTCTTTTAAGGCCATTTTTTTATTGCTGTAAGGATTTGGATGGGAGCCTTGTGGGATGGCTTCATTAGGTCAATATTGTTGATCGCCACCTGTTCAAAAGCTAAGATCTCTGGAGGTGTATTATTATATGATGGGGCGAATAAAGATTTGTTACATAATCCTGTTTTACTATATTCTTGTCTCCTGTCCTCCTCATTGGACAAGAAGCTCTTTAATCCACAGTTCGCACTCCAATTTAAATGTATCTTTCTTACAAGCTGGAACGAAGCTGAATCAGGAGGTTTAGTTTTTGGTCTGCGAGTGGAGTTGTGGAAAGATTAACCACTATGATGAATGGTTGCTCATCCCAGGTCCGGCATCTCTATACATGCCCCTAGTTATTCGCTGGTATATATCTTCCCATTGTATTCTTTATCCTTTGTTTGGTTTATCCTCCCTCTTCCACAAGAGTCCTGTACAAGGATTGTAAGGAAACTGAACATTGTACGGATGCCCATAAATCTCTGGCCACATGAAAAGGGTCCCATTTGTAGTGGATGAAAGAAAATGGGAGGTGGGGCCTGGCCTTGAAACTTACCACTTCCTTTGACACTTCTTTTCTCACCATTGCTTCCATCATCACAGTTGGATTGCCAGCTATTTCTAAGCATTACATTGTAATTTAAGTATTTAAGGTTGGTTGAATTAGATGATGACTGATTATAGTATTCCCTAGCAGTGTATGGGAAAATAGTTTAATGACAGAATTTTTCAATAGCTTTCTGAAATGTGTTGATTTTTGACTGGGTCAAAAAGGTATACAGACATAATATCGAGTACAAAAATATCGAGGTAGTGAAATATCGAGTTGTAAATATGGAGTAGACAGAATATCAATAAGACAAAATATAGACTACAAAAATATTGAATAGAAGGACAATAATATCGAATCAAAAATATAGAATGGACCGAATATCGAATGGACAGAATATAGAAAACAGAAATATAGAGGGACAGAATATAGACAGCAAAAATATCGAGGGACAGAATATAGACAAAAAAAATATCGAGGGACAGAATATAGGCAACAAAAATATCGAATTTTAGGTAAGTAACTAAGTCAATTTATGGTATTTAATTTTTGCGTAATATAATTCTAGAGCGGGTTGTGGGTTTATAGGGGAATAGGGTGGGAAGTAATTTAATTATAATTAATTAAATATTTTAATTTATTGGTATTTATGTACAATTAATTGTTAATTAATGATTAATTGGCAATCAATTAAAATATAATTGGTAATAATTTTTTTTTAATTCATTAATTGATAATTATGTGAATTTTATTTATTTATTTTCTGGAGCCGTATGTGGGTTTATAGGGGAATAGGGTGGGAAGTATTTTAATTATAATTAATTAAATATTTTAGTTTATTTGTATTTATGTACAATTAATTGTTAATTAATTATTGATTGGAAATTAATTAAAATATAATTGGTAATTAAGTTTTAATAATTGATCATTATGTTAATATTATTCATTTATTTTCTGGAGTGGGTTGTGGGTTTATAGGGTAATAGGGTGGGAAGTCATTTAATGATAAATAATTTAATATTTTTTTATTGGTATTTATTTAGATTTAATTTCAATTTAATTTGTAATTGGTAAATATTTCGTTTTAATTGGTAATTAATTTATATTAATTCATTAATTTATAATTATGTTAATTTTATGTATTTAATTTTTGTAGTGGGTTGTGGGTTTATAGGGGAATTGGGTGGGAAGTCATTTAATTGTAATTATTTACATGTATTAATATATAAATTGGTTTTTAATTTGAATTAATAGTTAATTATTTTTAAATGTTTTAATAAGTTATTGTTATTTGTAAATATTTTGTATTAATAGGTAATTCGTTTTTTAATAATTAAATTAATTTTATTGTTAATTTGAATAAATATTATAATATCTTAAATTGGGAATTAATTTTAATTAATTTGAATTTGGTATTAATATTTAATTTATTTTCAAATATATATGATGTATTTACTTTTCCTACTGTTGCACTCACTGGAGTGGGTATAGTAATTATTTCCCCTACACTATCCAACGCTTTCCCTACTGTTGCACTCTCTGGAGTGGGAATAGTAATTTTTACTCTCCCACTATCCAACGATTTCCCTACTGTTGCACTCTCTGGAGTGGGAATAGTAATTTTTACCCTCCCACTATCCAACGCTTTCCCTAATGTTGCACTCTCTGGAGTTGGAATAATAATTTTTACCCCTACGCTATCCAACGTTTTCCCTACTGTTGCACTCACTGGAGTGGGAATAGTAATTTTTACCCCTACGCTATCCAACATTTTCTCCACTGTTGCCCTCACTGGAGTGGGAATAGTAATTTTTACCCTCCCACAATCCAACTCTTTCCCTACTGTTGCACTCTCTGGAGTGGGAATAGTAATATTTTCCTCTACGCTATCCAACGCTTTCCCTACTGTTGTGCTCTCCGGAGTGGGAATAGTAATTTTTACTCTCCCACTATCCAACGCTTTCCCTACTGTTGCACTCTCTGGATTTGGAATAGTAATTTTTACCCCTACGCTATCCAACGCCTTCCCTACTGTTGCACTCACGGGAGTGGGAATAGTAATTTTTACCTCTACGCTATCCAATGCTTTCCCTACTGTTGCACTCACTGGAGTGGGAATAGTAATTTTTACCCACCCACTATCCAACCATTTCCCTACTGTTGCACTCTCTGGAGTGGGAATAGTAATGTTTACCCTACGCTATCCAACACTTTCTCTACTGTTGCACTCACTGGAGTGGGAAAAGTAATTTTTACCCTCCCACTATCCAACGTTTCCCTACTGTTGCACTCTCTGGAGTGGGAATAATAATTTTTTCCTCTACGCTATCCAATGCTTTCCCTACTGTTGTGCTCTTTGGAGTGGGAATAGTAATTTTTACTCTCCCACTATCCAATGCTTTTCCTACTATTGCACTCTTTGGAGTTGGAATAGTAATTTTAACCCCCATGCTATTCAACGTTTTCCCTACTGTTGCACTCACTGGAGTGGGAATAGTAATTTTTACCCCTACGCTATCCAACGCTTTCCCTACTGTTGCACTCACTGGAGTGGGAATAGTCATTTTTACCCCTACGCTATCCAATGCTTTCCCTACTGTTGCACTCACTGGAGTGGGAATAGTAATTTTTAGCCTTACGCTATCCAACGTTTTCTCTACTGTTGAACTCACTGGAGTGGGAATAGTAATTTTTACCCTCCCACTATCCAATGCTTTCCCTACTGTTGCACTCTCTGGAGGGGGAATAGTAATTTTTACCCCTACGCTATCCAACACTTTCCCTACTGTTGCACTCTCTGGAGTGGGAATAGTAATTTTTACTCTCCCACTATCCAACGCTTTCCCTACTGTTGCACTCTCCGGAGTTGGAATAGTAATTTTAACCCCTACGCTATCCAACGTTTTCCCTACTGTTGCACTCACTGGAGTGGGAACAGTAATTTTTACGCCTACGGTATTTAAGGCTTTCCCTACTGTTGCACTCACTGGAGTGGGAATAGTAATTTTTACCCATATGCTATCCAACCCTTTCCGTACTGTTGCACTCTTTGGAGCGGGAATAGTAATTTTTACCCCTACGCTATCCAACGTTTTCCCTACTGTTGCGCTCTCTGGAGTTGGAATAGTAATTTTTATCTCTACGCTATCCAATGTTTTTCCAACTGTTGCGCTCACTGGAGTGGTTATATTAAATGTAAACCTCTCGCTGTCCTACGGTAAAAATATTGTATATGTTTTGTTAATAATATGTGTGTATATATATATATATTCACTGAAAAAAACATAGGTTTCACACCAGTTATAGTTAGGAATTAGCATTAAAAAAACCTATTAAATTCACTGAAAAAACCATAGGTTTGACACCAGTTATAGTTAGCTGGAAATTTTACAGACATAAAACCATTGAAATTCCCACGTTATAGGTAGTTGGACTCACTATAACTTGCGCGCCTGCAATGCACTGCTGATGACATCACATATTACATCACTCATGACATGGTCAGTGACATCACTCATGCTGCTCGATTTCACACAACTCTGGGCCAGCACTTAGGGGTTGATTCCGATCCGGTAAAAAAATTCCCCCGTACGCATCGTATTCGTAGCCGAATCCGTATGAATCGTAAAAATCTATCGACCTGCGTAGTACGATCCTGGGGCGCATATTCCCGTACGAATATCAGTCATCCGTACGAACAACAGTCGAAGCCCCCGTACGACTCGGCGTCGGAAATGTAACTGTACGATTTGTAAACCTGCCGTACAACCACACAAGTACGATCCAGTTGGGGAACCCTGTACGCGATTCGTACGGGCCAAATTAGTCGCGCATGAAGATGGTCCCGTACGGTATCCCATGCCTCACAGCAAACGTAATCAATACATACCACACGTGTACCCCTCGCGCAAGCCTACGCGACCGCGCTCCCCCCCCCAACGGCCCATACAACTCGCATGCACAAGTACCGCACGCACCCCCCCCCCCCAACAACCGTACCCGACCCCCCCCAACGGCCCGTACTGGATCGCACGCCCAAGTACCGCACGCACCCCCCCCAACAACCGTACGCGAGCCCCCCCGACCCGCCAACGGCCCTACAACTCACACGCACGCACCTGTACCGCACGCACACCCCACCAACAAGCGTACGCGAGCCCCCCCGACCCGCCAACGGCCCGTACAACTCGCACGCACGCACAAGTACCGCACGCACACCCCACCAACAAGCGTACGCGAGCCCCACCCCCGCCAACGGCCCGTACAACTCGCACGCACGCACAAGTACCGCACGCACACCCCACCAACAAGCGTACGCGAGCCCCCGACCCGCCAACGGCCCGTACAACTCGCACGCACGCACAAGTACCGCACGCACACCCCCCCAACAAGCGTACCCGAGCACCCGACCCGCCAACGGCCCGTACAACTCGATCGCAAATCCAAGTACCGCATGCACACCCCCCCAACAAACGTACCCGAGCCCCCCCCCGCCAACGGCCCGTACAACTCGATCGCAAAGCCAAGTACGGCACGCACCCCCCCCCCCCCACGAGCGTACCCGAGCACCCGACCCGCCAACGGCCCGTACAACTCGATCGCAAATCCAAGTACAGCATGCACACCCCCCCAACAAACGTACCCGAGCCCCCCCCCGCCAACGGCCCGTACAACTCGATCGCAAAGCCAAGTACCGAACGCACCCCCCCCAACAAGCGTACCCGAGCCCCCCCGCCAACGGCTCGTACAACTCGATCGCACGGCCAAGTACCGCACGCACACCCCCCCAACAAGCGTACCCGAGCCCGACCCGCCAACGGCCCGTACAACTCGATCGCAAAGCCAAGTACCGCACGCACCCCCCCCCCCACAACAAGCGTACCCGAGCCCCCGACCCACCAACGGCCCGTACAACTCGATCGCACGCCCAAGTACCACACGCACACAACGCCAAAACCCAAAACACCACAACAACACCAAACATGTCTCCTGTGTACACACCATTGAGTAAGAATGAACTGGTCACAGCTAAACAGAGGTCAACACTGACACCCACCCCATATATGACACACCCAACCAATTCAAAATAAGCCACACCCACATCTTCACCTATAAAAGGCTCCACACATACAACCCATCTTCCTTTGCAACATACCCATCATAGCAAAGAAACTGAGAGCACACCAACAATTGCAGCCACATACCTTCACACATACACCCTATCACATCTACACCCACACCACCCCCTTCACAATCACAACCACACACCCTCATCCATACACACCATCACCCCCTCAACCACATATACCCCACACCATGACCACACCCAAGAATCCAAAGTTCACCAACCCGGAGATGGAGATCCTTACCGATGAAATCATCAGAGTCGAGCCACAGCTGTTTGGCACATTGGTCAGACAGACCAGCATGGCAGACAAAACTCGCCTGTGGGAGAGGATCACAGACCGGAAAAATGCTGTTGCACCCATCAGGCGCACCAGGGGGGATTGCCAGGCCAGGTGGTACGATCTGCGGAGGATGGTCAGGAGGAAGATGGACCAGGACTACGCCGCTGCACACCACACTGGAGGTGGTGGTCCCCGCAGACCTCCTGTATACCAACCCTGGGAGCAGAAAGTCATGGAGCTGCTGGCACCGGTGGGAGTACACGGAATACCAGGAGCCGTTGAGTCTGGTGAGTGTGCAAGAAAAACATGTGACAGGGGTGGACTTACAACAGTGCCCAGCAGCATGGGGTGGGTGGCCATGAGTCCCAGCATGACTAAACAACATGGGGATTGATGCAAGGGGGAGGCACAAAGGGTGGAAGGTGGAGGGTAGGAGGCTACTCCCATCCCATATGTCCCAGGGACACACCCAAGCACCATGCCCAATGTACAGGGATAGGGAAATATCACACTACATAGTATACTACAGTTGCCAAACAATGTCATGTGGTGGTCACACCTCGCGCAATAAACAGACCACGCAGTGTCAGCGTAAAAGGCCATTTCATTACACCAGAACTGCAAATCTGAACATAACAGTAACAGTAACAGCAACATAATAATAACAACAAACCCCCACTCACACTGCCCCATCATTCGTTTCACTCGTCCCGCTTCATCACCAAGCCCTCGAGCCACCAACCACGCTTTATTCTTGCCCCCCAATGACTCGTCATCCAGCCCCACTCCTTGCGTCGTGCCATTCACGCTTCTATCCGCCCTACGAACTCACCCCCCCAAGGGATGGGTGTGCCCGCTCTTGCCCCCCTTGTCCCTTCAAATCCTGACAACCAGTGAACCCCCTGTAGGGTGGTTCACTGCCCCCCCCCCCCCCCTCAAGGCTGCCCATCCACCACACACACACCATTCACTCCCTGCTACACCAGATACCCACTAGAGATGAGCGAATTTTGCGGATCTCGCGTTCGCGAATTTTGCGGATTTGCGGATTCGCAATCCGCAAAATCCGCGAATTCCCGCGAATTTGCGGATTTTTTTTTTTTTGTGTTCGCCCGTGTTTCTGCCAGTTCGCGAGGGTTTTTACAATTTCGCAATTTGCGAACTTACCTGTCGGGTCGCAAGTTTTGCGAACTTGTTGTTTCTACGTGTCCAGCCTGTTTGGGACACTCTTCTTCATCACTGCCACTCTCTGTCACCACTGCCACTCTCTGACTACTCATGCCACCCTCTGGCCCACCCATGCCACCCTCTGTTTCATCACCACACCCTCTGGTTGTCCAGTGTACATTATTTTCGGCAAAGCAAAGCACACCTTCCCTGCCTCAAGTGACCTGAATTAATTTGGGGCTGATTAATGTGTCACAGAATATTTTTTTAGCTGGCACCTGCTTCCTTAGTGCGCCCTGATTAGTGATCTTTTGCACTTGCTAAGTGCTTTCATTGTTGCAAAATTAGTTACAACACCTGCCCTGCCCCAACTGACAATAATGAATTAGGGGCTGATTAATGGATTTTAACTTCCAGCCTGGCTCCTGCTTGTCTCCCTTAGCTGTAATTCAGGACCTTTGTGGCATATGTGTAACTATTCTGAGGTTCAGAGCAGGGTCACATAATAGTTTCAACTGGCAACTGAACTCTGGAGGGGCCCCTCAGGAAGCACTACAGGAAATGGCTACTAATGATGAGCCTGAACTTTTCAACCTGGTAAGTAGTTACTTTCAGTTTTGCTAAAATCGTATTTCTGCAATTTTGCACTTATTCGCGGGGCGCGAACTCACGCGAACAGTGCGAGCAAAATCCGCTGCTCGCGGATTTGCGGATTTTGCGGGAGATTCGCGAATCTCGCGGATTGCGGATTTCCCGAAAATCCGCAAAATCCGCGAGCGGAACGGATTTTCCGCCCATGCCTAATACCCACATTCCACAACTTGCTCCCCACATCTCTCATATCCATCATGTAGTACGCATTGCCCAGCTGGGGCAAGTGCACCCCGTCATCCCTGAAAACTAACCGCTCCTCCAGTCGTATCCCGCCATGTGCAATAACCTCAATGTCCTTGTCCGCACAGTACAGTCTCACAGCCCTATTGAGCTTCCTCCGAGCCTTCTCTATGTCTCCATGCTTCACAGCCCCTCTCCACACTTTTCTGGGGACCAACTCCGTCCAGGCAATGCAGGTCCCCGCAAGCCTCTACTTCAAAACCTTCTGGTCCCGCTGCATGAGTTGTAACAATGGCAATGCAGACAGTTGAACCAGGTCGTTCTCCCCCAGAAGAATGATCAACAAATCCGGCCATCCCCTCTGTGGGACCACTTTTTGCAAGCCCGGGCAGTAGTGCCACCCATCGCATTCCACTTCGGCCCCACCATTGTACCTCGTGCAAGTGTCCTCTCAGTCCCAGGTTGTGGCCGTAAACCTGCTGCTCCGCATATTTGGATGCACAATGCACGAAGGAGTGGCCAACAATCCAAGTCACTGTCCTACTGCCCGGTCCACCTACGCAACCTACAAAGAAAAAAATGTCAGAACAAGAAAAACAGTCCAAAACAACCAACATCCTGCCTGGGACCATCCTACTTCCTCACATACCTCTCACAACAGCGCAACTCCCATCGCCCAATCTTCCTAATCCTATCCCTGGACCAACCCAACCTTGACGCCGCTGTTGCAGCCCCAATCCGGAAAGAGTGGGTCCCAAATCCAGCCTCATCCATGCCCAAACGCCTCAAGCCCTTATGCAACACCGCCAACAACTGGCCCGCCGTCACTCTTGCGCCAGATGCATGACAAAAATTCTCCACACAACGCACCCCCCCTGTCCCCTGGAAAGTTCGCCATTCCAACACTGGGCAAACCGCCACGCCAGACTCTTTCAACCACACCCACTTGCCTCTGCCCAATTGAACCGTCTTGGAGCATCGCAGCCAAATACCCATGCGCCCCTCATCCACACGAACCTCCTCAAACAACCTCCCAGCCCCACTTCTCGTACCAAAAAGCTCAGACACCCGGAACGCCCCGAAAAACATCCACACCATGCACAAGCGGAAAATACCCAGCTCACCCAGGTCACAACTGCATTCCAGCAACACCCCCACCAGCCTGACCAACAACTCAAACGTCACCGCCTCTCTCAGCCTACCCCCACCCACCCCACTTTCCCTGCCCCAACCCTGCAACATTCTGGTCAGAATCACATCCTTAGTTGGGTCAAAGCCCAGGAACAAAACACAGTAGAACTATATCCCTGCCAACTTTCCAGATATCGCAGCCGCAGTCAAACCCCGATCCATGCAAGCCAACACGTAACTCCTCTGCCCCTGTACCACAGTTGACTCCCCACTCACTACCCCATCCACCGTCCAGCCCATGAAAGTGCTAAATTCAGACCATGCCAAACGATACGTCCTCCTTGTGGTCGCAGCCAGTGATCCTTCCACCAGCCCAATCATCCTCACTCCCCCAAGGCCCAGATGCCGGCCGGCAGCTCGGTCTTGCACGTATCCGCTCACGGTGCCAGGTGTCGAAAACGCTGCCACAGCGAACGAGACAAAGCATTGGCAATCTCATTTTTCGCCCCAGGGACATGCTTAGCCCGAAACACCACATTCAACTGCAGACACACCAACATGAACCTCCACAACTGTCGCAGCACCCTCAGGTCCCTTGCCCTCCGATGATTCACCAGCCCCACCACCGTCATATTGTCGACGTGGAAGAGCACTGACCTATCACGAAATTCCTCCCACCACACCGCCAGTGCCACCAGCAAAGGGAAGAATTCCAAGAAGGCAATGCTCCTGCCCTGTTTAATCCAGGAGGCCGGCCAGCTCTTGGGCTTCGTTTATTCCTTACAGACAGTGACACAAAGGGGACTAGATGTAGTCAGGATGGTGAGGCAACAGCTGGGACCAGCCGTCTTCTCGGGCAGATCTCAAAATCTCGGCCCAACTGCGCTCCCTGGGACCCTGGTAGGCCACCCTAAAGCCCTCAGTGAAACCCCAGAAGAGCCGCGCAGCAGCCTCCTGATCCGGGTAGCACGAGAGCCACGGGGCCATCGCCTCCACCCTAACCGGTGTAGGCGCCCTTCGGTCCAGGTTGGCCCCGCCCCCTGGTGTTCACCCATTGCTCCGAGGGGGTGGCGAGTGTGAGGCACAGCGTAAGGGCATGCTTCCCGCAGCTATTTTAGCACTTGTGCTTGAATTTACAGGGAAACCTGGAACAATACCCCCTATTGTAACTCCAACAGGCCCCCGTGGAATAACCCCCCTGCTTGGACTGCTGCCCCAAGACAATGGTGCTGGGCTCTGTTCCACCCCCCGCCCCGCCTTGTGCGGGACGCGGCGGAAAAGACCGACACACCACCGGTAGGCCGCTGGCCGTGTGAGTGGACGCCGTGGAGTGCGACAACGCCATCCACTGCATCCAAAGCTCCTGATCTACCTACCCCCAACACATCTCGGCATTTGCGCTAACCCTTGCTCCAAACTCCTCATCATAGCTTAATCAAGCAAAACCTCCAAACTGCATCTGTGCCTTGCGAATGATATCCATGTACTCTAAAAGTGCAATCGCCCTGTCCAAATACCTCTGGCAATAAACACTGGCATAGATCAAGAAAGCTGACGTCCAAATCTCCATCGTCACCGGCACCCTAGGGCACCTCGTCAGCTCCCACTCCTCCTCTTTAGACCCCTCCATAGCCTGTACCTCCCTATGGAGCTACTTTAACACATCGACAAACTCATGTTTCCAGATCCGCTCCTTGAGTTTCTCCGAGAGATGCGACCCCAGAGGCATCGCCAGCCCCATAAATGGGAGCCTCTCAGGCACCTTCACTCCCTTCTCATCCTTACCATCCCCTTTGTCCGTCTGCACCCCCCAAGTCACCGACTTACCATCCCCGGGTGGATTGCCCGATGGCCTCACCGCCTCCCGCACTGAACCGTCCCCCACACCCACCGACCTGCAAGTCCTCTTCCAACCTTCCCCCCCCCGCGGGGCCTCCTCCCAAGCTGCCCACCAGGCACCCTCACCTGTGAGTGCCGAGGCACGCTCCCGGGGCCGTCCTCTGGACTCCGTCACCTGGACTGGCGTCGATCCGGCCTTTGTCTTTGTTGACGTTTTGACCTGTAACACACTAAGGTTGCCGTTGGCCGCTGCGCCGCCTACACCTTCCAAGTCATCCCGCACCTCCCCGTCTTCCAGCTCATCACTCTTGGCACCATAATCCAACTCAAGCACCGGTTCCAGATCCACACCCACATTGTCCACCTCCTTCAGCTCACATTTCACACCTTTCTGCACACCTCCCCGCCCACACACTCCAGATCCGCCACGCGTTGCAGGTGCCCGAGCACTCGGTGGAGGGACAGCTGCTGCGGACTGCCCTACTGCTTCTGTCTTGCGTCTTGGAGCCGTCTTGCGCCCCGCCAGGCACCCCAGGGCTCTGCCGACAGCCGCCGGCTAGGATCCCCGCACACCCCTCAGGTTGCTCAAACCTGAGCGGGCCCCAGCACCATCGGGCCTCAAAGCCGTCCTGGCCGTCCATACACCTGCCATACCCCCCCCTGGGGGGGGTGGACCTGCACTGCCTTCCTGGCCCTGACCCTCCTAGACTCCTCCTCCCTCTCCGCTTCCCTTTCCTCCTCAGAGGTCGGGGTGGGAGGGCCCTCAACCTCATGGCCCCACACATCCCCCACCCTGGCCCATGTCTCCTCGGCCCACCTGACCTCCAGAATCTGCTCCAAGATCCTCTCTCCCCGGGCCCTGTCCTCCCAGGAAGCGGCACCCCAGATCCGAGGGGGAGGGTGCGGGCAGTAGCTAAACAAATCAGCCCCCTGGGGGAAGAAACCCACCTGCGGAAAACCAGGAACCCAACCAGGCCCGGCAATGGGAACTAGAGTGGGGGTCCCACTCCGGCCCCCCAGGTTCCCCACCACCCCCTGCCTCGCCATGGCCGCCGTGCCAGCCCTAGAGCCGGTGGACAGGTCAATGTGGGCCTCCTCTTCCAGCGCTGCAGACTCTTGCAAGGCGTCCCCAAGCACATCCTCCCCAGGATCATTGAGAGCCGGCTGCCTGGAAAACCCAGGGCCCACCCCCCCCGGTGTTCCCGCCTGCTCCAGGGCAGGCCCAGACAGGCTGTCCGCCTGCCCCTCACCCTGCGCCGTGCCGGCCGGCACCAGCAGAGGCCCTTGGGGTGGAAGCGCGGGGGGCGCGGACCTCACGGCCACCCCCGAGGCCACAGGCAAAAACTCAAGCAGAGGGAAGGCCCGCGGGGGCCGGCTCCTGCGTTTCCATCCTCGCGCTGGGTCCTTGGACACTCCGCCCCCCCTCCGTTCGTCAATCCGGGCCCGCAGCGTCCTGCTCATCATCCTGGCAGGCCACCACCGCAGCTTAAACCCCGGCCGAGGCAGCGCACGAGCCCCTGGTGGCCCCCACCCAGGCCTGGACCAAAACCCCCGGCTGGATAAGGTCTTCCCCACCGGCCCTCGCGAGCAACAGCAAGGCCTCCCGGACCTGTATTGCGGATACCCCCGACAGCTCGCCAAAAACCATGCTACAGGCTTGAATAAAAAAATACCCAGCTGGCGTGAAACAGCTCCGGAAAAACTCCTACCTAAACATGACACTACGGTCACTCCCAGAATAACTAGCCCTAAACTAACCAACTTATGATCTCCCTCCCGATGGTACCAGGCGCAGAAAGAGGAAGTTCCCTTCCTCCCCTGCGCCTAAATACCCACCCCCGGACTCCTCCCCTTCCCCTACCTGGCCTATCCCCTGCGCTAAAGACCCCGGGGGTAGACTAGTCTGCGACTCTGCTTCCCCCGGGGCCCGGCATTCCAGAGAAGCAACATTTTGTGGCACAGTAAGGCAGTGCAGCGAGCAAGCATGCACAAACAACCTGGCTCCATCCCTGTCTCCCTCTCTCTCCCACTACCACTGTTGCCCACTCCCTCTGTTGCCCTCTCCCTCGGTCGCCCCCTCCCCCTGTTGCACTCCCTCCCTCCCTCAGTCTGCCTCCATCCCTCTGTCTACCTGCCTCAGTCACCTCACCTCAGCCCCTTGGGCACGCAGACAGTTGCACCCAAGCACTGCACAGGCATTCAAAACACCATAGACATGAATGTCCAGGGACAGCAGTCATCTATTAATAGCCTGCAACACACCCACCTTTTGCAGTGGACAATGTACTGTGTCAGGACACACATTTGGGAATGGTCTGTACTACACAATGGGCACAGGTGCAGGCACCACAAGTCTCTCATGTGATCACTGCAAACACAAACACCAGGACAAGGTCACACATCCTGTGCATGAACCCAAAATCACAAATATGCCTGCATGCCACGTCAGGGGCCAGCCAAATAATTAACAATGGAGGCTTGCTAATCACACCCAAACTACTGACATGGCCTGTCATACACACCCCTTACAGAAACTCATCACCTGGGGACAAGCATAGGAGTGCAACAATGTCACAATTGTCATGTATCACAACTAAACACTCACTCATATGAATATGCATACAAGTAAGACATGCACATTGAAGAAGCTACAGTCCATTGTGCCTTCCAAACAATGCACTTGCCCCATCTCATGACTGATGTGGATGCACGTAAGTAACAACATGGACATGGGTATTGACAAGGTGATGCGTCTCAGAGAAGTGACACGTTCAATAGCAATGATCGATAAGTGTGTGTACAGGTCCAGGGGTGTTGGCATTGTGTGGCCATCACGGAACAGCAAAATACATCCAATGTAGTTGATGTCATGCTAATTTATGATGCCCTGTCTCTTACATCAACATGTTGCATCTAAACTCTGTGCATGCTTGACGCAGGCATAAGGATTTTCACCATATCCTGGATGTTGCGTCAACCCGAGCAATGCTTAACATGTGTTGGGCCGGCAATACAAGACACAGCAATGGCTGTGTCAGTGATTGACAAGAGATTGGAAGAATGAAAAATACCCCTGAGTACATGTAAAATTACTACCACTACATTCACAACTGAACAATGACAAAAATGTAAAGCATGTGGAACAGTGATGCAGATAATGGATAAATTAACAATATGTCACTTGATAGTGCCTTAACAGTGTCTCTCTCTCCCACACACAGGGCAACGTGTGGAGCCAACCCCACCCCAGGGTGGAGAAGGATCCCAGTCCCAGGCTCAGCCGGACACAGACCCCACCGACAGCCAGCCCACTCAACGCACTGTGGATGACCCCAACCAACCTGGCACCTCTGGATCCCAAACACCTGCAGCCACTGTACCAGAAACTTCTCTGCCAACCACCGGAACCATTCCCAACACATCACAGCAGACAGGTCAGAGCCTTGCACATGATCCATCAGAGGGCCTGTCTGAAGATGAGGGACACCCTTTGTTGGGCGCCCCTGAGGTGGCTGACAACCTCCACTCTGCCAGCACTCGGGGGGCCCGTCGACCGGATGTGCCCACAAGTGCAGGCGGTGCACATGTGGGTCAGGGTGGTGGCAGAGGTGCAAGGCGGAGGCGGGAATCTGGACAGGCAGCTGCAGGGACCGGTATGCCTGAACTCACTAACATCCTGGAGGCATACCGGCGGGACACCAGGGAGGTAGGCCAGCTTGCGGAAGTCCTCAACCAGGTGAAAGAACAGCAGGCAGAGCAAATAGCCAGGCAAGAACAACATTATGGACGGGTGGAGGAAAGTCTGGCTCAGCTCTTGACGGTGCATCGGGAAATGAGCCACTCGCTACGTCAGATAGCTGCCAACATGCAGCACCCTCCCTGTGTCACAAGGCCATCAACATCACGGCAAAGTGTGACACCAGCCGCAGGGAGGGGGGAGGCGGAGGAGGAGGAACTCTCTGACGTAGCTTCCCATGCATCGTCCAGGCCTGCACCTGAGGGCCCCCCAAGGAAGGTTGGTCGTCCACGTCTAAGACGTTGAAGGGCAGTGGCCCATGCACGACTCCCAGGACACAGGACCTGGCATATTGCCCCTGGGTGCAACAGTTTCCCCTATGCGACTCTCCCACATGGACTTGCTGGGCACAGTCTACCCGATGATGCCAAGCACTGTGGCCTGGACTCTGATGAGAGTAACTGTAAGGCAACTCATCTCCCCACCACTGAACTTTGGATTCAACACCTTTATGTACTGCACCTATTCACGTTTCCAGCACAAGATCACCAAATAAATACACTGAACCACATACGCACTTGTCGATTTATCTTTGAACCACAGCATAAAATGTTATGTGTGTGCAAATGTATACAATGCAAGGGTATGCAACAAACAGCAGCAATCCACACACTTGCATCAGATTCCGTGTGAGGACACACATCGGTCAGAAATCACTAACAACTACATACATGGATGGCAAAACACAACTATCACAGCCAGGCCCTGGAGAGTCACATTGAGGTGTACAGATCATTGTGACAAAAGTAGTTGTCCACGTAGGGAGTACCTACGATTGTGTCCTAGGGTTATGTTAACTATCATCAACATGATGCAGTACTGTGGATGTAATGAATGGCGCAAAGGACAAGGGTGGCAGGACAGACTGTGGGCAATGGGCTGTTGCTCTCTACACAAGCACACCTGAGTAGGTGACCTACCCCTATGTAGCTACAAGTACTAGACTCCTGTCACGGGAGCAACGCATACAGAACAACTACCCACGTCGGACACATACCTACACAAGACTGGGTAAATCACACCACACCCAAGAGATGTGGTCATGGTGTGTGTCCCCTGTGGCAACTTGACTGACTGTGACAGCTATGTCGAAGTGGTGTGACCAGGTTGTGTACTGCCACGTGACTGTTAGCAAGATGATTTTTCCTGCAGTGGTGTTGACAAGGTAACAATGTACAATATCGTGCCTATGGAAGGTGTGTGTGTGCTGTGCACGGCACATGACCTGGTGGTACGTAGACCCAATGTAATGTGAATCTGCATAGTTGTGCCAGTATGTGCTTCACACACAGACACATAAGCTGCAGTGGCTGAGTCTGAAGCATTGTGATACCAGGAGGGTGATTGTCTGGTGTTGTCTGTGTGTAGGGTGGCAGGAGCATGCTCAACAAAAGGATGGAAGGAGGGTCATCCTGTGGGTGACTGTGTACCTGGATCGTGTGTGCTGCATCGTGCCTGTGCATGCAGCAGCAATGAGTGAAGACATGACGGCAGGAGGGCTGTGACAACTTGCCAAATGGGCACATACCGCAAGGGCATTTGCAAGCCACAGAGTTAAATGTGAATGTGAAGGCAGGAGTGTCTGACTCACTCGGGGTCAATGCAAATAAAATGGCACAGTAATGACCAAAGATCACAGTCACTCTATCAGGGCCCTTACATACATGTGGGGCACAGGACACACAGCGTCAGCAGGTGTATACTACAGCTAGGGTGTGGAAAGCTGAACAGCTGCTACAAAGCCATCGACCTTACACAAAATATAGTATTACAGCCTTCCCATACACCATGCATGTGCCCGCTGGACACGTCAACACAACAAGCATAAGCATACTACATGCCAAATACTACTCATGCACATTAGAAGGACATGTCCGTTGACATGAAGGCGGCAGAATCTTAAATATGAACACACGTCATGCACAACATGAGTTAATTACATTGTGAGCCCATGGAGCACTGTCAAACATACATGTGCATTGGCAAGGACTCAAATTGACACTATTAATGATGTCACCTGTAATGCAGCAGTAATATTGGGTAGAAGCCTGTCAAGGACTGGCCGTACCTTTCTTCATCAGAGTGGTGTGATGCTCAAAGGGTTCCACCTCCAAATAGCCCCTTGGTCTGAGTACAAATGACAGACACAAAAGGGTGATCAGGCGACGGAAGGAGAGGATGGGAACTGCTGGGAGGGAGACCTGAAACAGAGGCAATTAACCATTATGAGTACATTCCATTGTCACTGCTAATACAAAGACCTCATGTGATACACTGTACCAGTCACACCTGTGAAGTAAAATGACTAGAGACAACATTACATTAGTCCTCATGCTATCACATCAGATCCAATCCAATGACACGGACACATAAAACCTAGGACAGTCTGTGATCCATTAGAGTATTGTGAAACGCTCACAAGTGAGCAACCATGCAATGTGACCTATGTTGGTAGAAAAACATTCACTGGCTCAGATGCGGTGGAACTCACAAACAAATAAAAACAGTTGGCAATGCTACTTACGCAGACTGTAATATCAGTTATTGACCATGTGTACCCATAAGGGCCATGTAGGCAATATTTACTTCACCCACAACAGCTGTAAGAATCACATATGATGAGCAAGCTAATGATCTACATGCAATGAAGGCTGTTGGACTTGGCCCGTCTGGCATGTCCGCCCCTGAAGTTTTTATGGTATATGTAACCTGGGGATGGTGATTCCCCCTCTGAGTGCGTGTAAAGAGAGAGCGACCTAGCCTTCCATAGGAATACATGGGGAATGGATGAGTCCTCAGTAGTTCCCGATGCGTAGGGTGTGCAGGGTCAAGTCTGGTATGTATGAACTCGTGAGATTGAGTGCTGTGCAACTGTATATGTGGCATGAGTGTGTCTATTGTTGAAGTCCCTATTTTAAAAGTTGGCATATTTGTGAAATGTGTGCCTGGCGTATGATTGGCTGAGGCTGGCTGGTGAGCCTGGCTCCCAGGATCTGGGAGGGTCTGCCCCGGTGGTGAATGGAGTGTTTAGCATGCTGATGTGAGGGGAGGAGTGAGCCTGGGTCTGCTTGTGGATTGACTGTCTGGTCTGAGTGTCATGAATGAGGCTGGGTTTTCCCCAGACAATGCTGGCTCCACCCCCTGGGGTGCGGCTGATGTTCCTAGCCTGGCCAGTGTAAAGTATCCCCCCATAACCAGTTACAGCTGGTTCTCTCCCTGCCTGCCCCTTCAGACCAGGAATGTGTGTATGAAAAGGGTGCTGTGACACTCTGGACTTGTTCTTGTTCTTAACTTGAATCTACCAGGGGCTGCCGCTGCTTGGGCTCAGGATTGGCTTGCCTCCCTGGGCCCTGCCCTCCTCCTGGACTACTGATGACCTTTTTCCCTTCTAGGGGCTGCTGAGCTCCACCTGAGGTCCTGGACTCTGTTTGGACTGCTGCTCTTCCTCCAGCATTTACTTCTGACCCCCCAGCGCTTGGGGAGCACTGTTCTTCCTACTTAGCGCCTGGAAGCGCTGCTTTCTGCCCTCGAGAGCCTGGAGCTCTTCATGGAGTTTACCCACGCTGGGAGTGCTCTACCTCCCCTGCAGAGCGCCGTAATCCTGTCCTAGCGCCTGGGGGTACTATTTATTCCAGCCGGTGCCACCCGGCCTTTTGCCCTGTTCTTTGGGGTGTTCTATTCCCCCAGCGAGTGTCTACCTCACTAACTGCCCTTCTCCCTTGAGGGAACCTAGCCATCGCCAGTTTCCCCGAGGTCACCACCACCGGCCCGGGTTCCTTCATGTTGTCTGTCCCGGGCTGTGCTGGGATTGGCCGCTGACCCGGGTCTAGCTGCTGACGTCTCCCCGGGCCGCGCTGGGATTGGACGGCGGCCCCAGGAGCATAGGAGGCATAAAGGAGAGAGCGAGCGAATGCAGGGAGCCACGGGAGCCTACTCCGCGCCCCTGGTTTCCCCCCAGGAGACTGCTGCTTCCCCCCTGGGGCCCCAGGAGCAAGAGGGAGCCCCGGAGAGCGAGGAGAGACCAGCGCGTCTGCCAGCCGACCGGTGAGTGCTGCAGGAGGGGAGGCGGGGCGTCGGGGCGCATTGCCGGTGCCCGCCCCTCATCTCCAGCGCAAGCCCACATGCGCTTAGAGGCCCGCAGGGCCCCCAGTGATGCCGGGTCCCCCGAGGGGGGCCCAGCCTGCCCACAGCTCCTTTACCAAGCCCCGAGAGGGACTCCTCCGCTCATCATGAGCCCCGAGAGGCACCACCATTGCCCCCTTGTTCCCTCGAGCCGGCGAGACTCCACCCGGCATCTTAGCTCTGGAGCCCTGGAGGCTCCCTCATGGAGTCATCCTCCCCCGAGCCTGCAAGGCTACATCAAAGCCCCTCAGCGGCCCAGCACTTCGTGGGCCGCTGCCACGTTAACGTTTGCCCCGGGCCCCTTGCAGCCCACTCTGAACATCGAGACTCTAAGGCGCCCTTGCCCCAGGTAGGCCATCTGGCCTATGGGGTGCTACTGACTAATATCAAAGTGATGCTGAGAATTATTCTGTGTTGCCCTGCTGATGGGGGCCTCTGTTGTGTTATGTACCTTGTCCCTTCCCTCCTGAATACCCGATGTCCCATGTATGTGATCCCTGGTCAGAGTGAGTTCTACTGCTAGTTCTAGGAAGCTCCCAGTGGATATGTGTTCTAATGCCAGTTCTATCATGTGCATACCCCTGGCAGGGTCCCCTTGGCCCTGCCCTGTACCTTCTTCCGTGTAACCCCGACCTGTGCCTCGGGCCCCTTGTACCATGTGTGTTCCTATGTGTCCTTCTTAATACAAAGACTATTTTCATATATACTTGGTGTGGAGTCCTTTTGTGGGAGGCCCTGGATGTTGTTGGTGGGTGCGTGCGCAAATGCTTCACACATGTCCTCCGAGACAGGCCTGACTGCCCACACCGCGTTACCTAGAGGGTGAGCAGGGGGCGACTTTACATAGGAGTGCCGGTCTCTGACTGGCTGTGGCGCAAGCCCTGGCCGGCCGGGGGTCCCATTTCCTACAAAGGCACTCTGTGGCCAGTCTTATGATCTATCAACATAGCATTACTAAGCTAAACATGAGATGCTGTTAGAAGAAATATCAACTTGAAGTCAAGTTGAACCAAACCACAATATGATACCCTACCATTGCACATGAATGCTGCACGGAACTCGAGAATCATGTGCATGACCACACTCCACTGGTGCAACACAATAATTAAGAGATGCATCATCCCAACATTGTCATGTCTCAAGTAAAACATACATGACATCATGTGATTCAAAACAGAAGTGCTACTCACTGTGAAGGCTGGTGGAGCTGTATTTTCAACCTGCACGGAGGTAACGACATGACAGTGACATGAAATAGTGCAACAAGGGGCAATGCATCCATGTCCACAGATTCACAGGACATTTCTCAGGACATGTGGAACATACAGTGGGCAACACCTGCACGACATGGTGGAATGGCAACCAAACTGTCCCACAAGGTGGAGGCAAGGATCCAGTCACATTCTAATGCACACAGTGATGCTGCAATCCCCCACAGAGTCTGTGTTTGAGAGCTCTGACACAATGTCAAACCATGGTATGTGCTATGTTGCAGTGGCAATGTCTACACACATTGATGCATCCACCAGAGTATACAACTACAACAGATGACTGTCAGATGGGGTGACTATCCAGTCATGGGAGTGGGCATACATGTAATGAGTAACAAATTGTTGTTGCATGTATTCATGGTCGCACTACATGCACATGAACATGTACCACACGTTTCTACACATACCAACGCTAAACAGCCTCGTATGAGTCCTTACCCAAAATGACTTCTCCACATGTCCATGCATGCTCCGTTGATTAGGCTGACGTTGCAATCATCTTCAGCAATAGCAGGGTGACCACAATGACCCAAACGGACAACAGGCGGGGTGAGCTGTGGATGAGAGTGGCACACAAGGGGTCAAATTCTGTACAATGTCATTCAGAAAATGTCCTTTACCATATCCAGTTGTTGTAGTACACCTGTACATTCCAAGTATACACATAGCACGTATGTGTGTTGCATTACATCTGCACCTGTGTGACACAGCACTACAGACATCCAAGTGACATTGCATACAGTCTGCTGCATTCACATCATGCTACCCATGCAACTCTCTCATACATGTATTACATATAACCTGCTATGACTCACCATTATGAGAAGAAGTTGCGGATGAGGTGAGCCCGGATATCATCTTCTACCTCCTCATCACTGGTATCCTGGCCAAGGCCTTCATCCTCTACGGGCGGATGTTCCAGCTCATCAGGGTCAAGGTAGAGCGGCACGCCCTTCTCCACTGCCATGTTGTGAAGCATGCAGCACACAGTGAAGATGTCACACACCTTGCGTGGGCTGTATTGGAGGGCTCCGCCTGTCCTGTCCAGGCACCTGAACCGGCTCTTCAGGACTCCAAATGTCCGCTCTATCACCCGCCTGGTCTTCCCATGAGCATTGTTGTACCGCTGGTCTGCAGCTGTCCTGGGGTTGCGTAGTAGAGTCATGAGCCACGGCATGTTTGGATATCCAGCGTCTCCTGCAAATCCACATCATGGAAATGAGTGTGTAATATGATTCAGATCAAGAAGGTGTGACATACTGACATACATAGCTGACGAATATACTCACCAACAAGACATGCCCGGTGGTTGTGCAGCTGCAGCATCATCTGTGGCACCCTGCTACGCCTCATGATGAAAGCATCGTGGCACGATCCTGGAAAACGTGCAGATACATGTGAGATAATCATGTTGGCAAGACACACCACCAGGGCATTTATTGAGTGGTAGTGTTTCCTGTTGCGATACGCCTGCTCCTGAGCCTGTGGTGGCACCAATGAAACATGTGTACCATCAATTGCACCAATAAAATGTGGCATGCGTCCCAGGGCATACAATTCCCCCTTGACATCTGTCAACTGTTCTGGAGTAGGGAATGTGATGAATTCATCTAGGTGGAGCAACATCGCAGCCAAAACATCTGTCAATACACGGCTGAACATGGTCTGAGAGATCCCTCCCACATCAGCTATGGTCAATTGGAACGTACCTGTGGCAAAGAAATGGAGGGCTGCCATCACCTTTACCTTGGGTGTCAGCGCCGTTGGATACCTGTGTCGTGGTTGCAGGATAGCCTCCAGTCTGTCCGTCAGGTCCTTGATCAGCTGTCTGGTGAAGCGATAACGACGGATGCAATTGCGTTCCCTCATGGCTTCCAGGTCAGGTAACGGCTGTTCCAGAGGGGGTGCCCTGCAAAACACATATGTTAGGAAATGTGTTCAACTGTCTGACTAAGACAATAACAATGTACATGGCACAAGCAACACTGCTTCAACAAATCTAGACAAGTGTGAGTGTGGTGTGGGAGACACACTGTTGTAACATGTTCAAACTCCCAGCCACTCCTCCGTGAACAGTACAAGACCTGTGGTCTGTGGAATGGATATGACATGCATACAAAATATCTGATGGAAAGGTCTTATTGAGCATGACAATGTATCATGTCAGTGACACACGGCATGTGAATGTCAGTAGGAGGTTGTCTGCACATCCAGACAGCTTACAGCAATACACACACCACATGTGGCATCATTTGCACAGTTCTGACATAGAAATGTTGCGGTGTGATATTTCCCTAACTATTACCTGAACATCATCATACTGCATAAATGTTTGATTAGTCACAAATGGTCTGTGATGCCATCACACATATGAGCGCTTCATTAACACAAGTGCCATGGTGTGCGTACATTAGAAACCCTGTAATCACGGCAAGGACACAATGTGGATGCTCCAACAGAAGATGTACTGACATTTATGAACTGGTTACTTACCTTTCGTAACAATATATCATAATGGAACAGTAGTAAGTAGCATGTTCCTGACTGTGAATACATACCAATCTTCAGACAATTTTGCCTCCCTGGATGCCATCTATGTGAGTCGGGGATATTGAGCCATCACTGGATGAAATACGGTGTTGCTGACTGGCATCCTACAAGTGCTTGGCCAAGTATTGCCCGTACCTACAACGCACACTCTGCCAGCAGTTACACAACCATGTCCCACAGACAGTGTGGGAAGCAGACAAAGAGGCATGTGATGTTGTAAGACCTCAGTCCCAGACTCAGGGAGGATGATGACATCTGTCCGTAATGCTCAGACCTCTTGGATACCCTCTACAGCAGAGATAGGGGGAATGCGGTCTGTGATTTGGCGGGCAGGATGCCCATGCTCTCTGGGGTGGGGTGGGAGGACAGGGCACATGGCCGGTCCAGGGAGGGGTGTGGTCGTCTGACAACGTGCCTATCTACAGCCAAACATGCCGCGTGACTGTACATGCAGAACAATATAGATACAGTACATTCCTCAGGATAGGCCTGCAGACGCTCAGCGGAGCGTGACTGCACTTGAAGGACCTCAGTGAGGAGGTTGGTCCTCACCGCAGCAACGGGGAAATGATTGGGCAAGGCTATGGCCGCACACATAAACATTACACTGTACGTTGGCCGGTCATCCATTAACAGGTTTGGAGTAGACACATCACCAGTGTCTGGCTAGGTGTCCAGACCACTTGCATGCCCCAGTCCACCTGTCCTGTCACCTTGGGACCGACACTCATGTGTCAGTGGGTCTTCACGAACCTCCCAACACTCTTTGACACACATTTCATGATAATTAGGCCTGTCATGAGCTGTGGCCGGCTCGTAGGAGTTGAACCCCCCCCCTGCAGCATTAATGGCGGTATGCTGCCGCACAGTTCCTACAGGGTGTGGTATTGGGGACACCACCCCCCGAGAACGCCGCAAAGGCTGGCACTTGGGGGACAGTTGCCAGTGAGGTTGTGAGTTGAACCAGCGAGGACCAGGATCAACATTCAGATCCTTTCTGTCACAGCGGGTCTGGCACAAATGCGCCGCCTGCATCAGGGACGAAGTGAGTGATGGCGTCACAGGCAAATCACCAGACGCGCAAGTGCCCCCAGAAGGGTCCGCTGGGCCAGAATCCCCCGCTTTGGCCTTTTTTGGTGTGAGGGACATCATGGGCATGAGGACCACAGGTCGTGGTGCAGGCTACAACGTCTGCAAATTTGACAGAGCCGCGTGGGCGGTGTCACCCAAATCCCATGCAGCATTGCACGTGCATTGTGTAGATTTTGAAGTGTGATGACATCTCTTTCACATACATGGTTTACCTGACGACTTGGCCCTGAAGGACTGATGTCAAATCCAGGGGCAATGATGTCTCAACACCCACGCCCAGGCACTCCTCCTACGTCCAGACCATGAGCCATTGTGCTGCAGGGACAACTGCTGGAATCTGAGCGGCATGTGTGACCAATCACACCTGCATTCATATGTCTGGTCCCAGCAGTCGGAGCAGCTCTACTTGTCTTGCTTGCCGTGAACACTGTGGAGACACCGACGGTGAGGGTCAGTCACCTACATGAGAGGGTTGCAATCCTCACAGGCTTTGTAATGGACATCCCTATTGGCACCGTCCTGAGTCAGACAATCCAAGTGAAATGGTCAGAAGTGATCGTACTATGATCTTGTTTCAAAAGTGAGTTAGGTTACACTTATACGGGACCAGCGCAGGTGTTGTAAATTCAGGAGACCTGACGGAGCACGCTGAGGTCACGTACGAGTACCAAGACAACGTCATCACGGCACACACAACGCCAACAACACACGGTGGGCCGCAGGACATGCCTACCAACACACAAGTGTACTACTGAGCGGAAATTGGCATGTCCAGGATGACACGTGGGGATATTCTAAGGTGAGTAAGATGATGCTGTCCTGAACATTTCATATGCAAACAGCTGCCACAATATAACATATGGGACACACATGACGTGGTGGCTCTGCGTCATGCTGTGCGTTTATTACACCTCTGTCACAGTGGGCATGTTGCTGTCATCATGTGCCAGTTCCCTGTACTGATTGGTGTGGCAGTCCAGTGTTCATGTGCATCGCAATATGTTGTAGACGTTACGCCAGTGCAAAGTGTTGTATGCATGTGATGCACATGTGCGGAAGGAGTAATGACAAGTCTTGACAGCTCTTCACACATCAACTGAGGCACTAGGTCACAGTCCCTGTGCTTCTTCAATGTCTGACACACTTGGGGCATGCTGATGTGAGGATGCCATGCTGATGTATGCATCCACATTGTCAACATGAGGGTAGAATACATCCCTGCTATGTGATTTCCTGGAGTCACTCTCCCAATGGTGACATGAAGGAGGTCAGGAACGCAGCCTACACAAACGTTCACATGAGCATGTCTGACACACTGTACATACGCCTCGTTTCCCTATCGCTTTTCAGCCCTACGCGAGCAGAGCTACCCCAATGGTACGTGCGTGTGCACGCCTCGTTTCCCTATAGCTTTTCAGCCCTACGCGAGCAAGGCGTACCCCAATGGTATGTGCATGTGTACGCCTCGTTTCCCTATAGCTTTTCAGCCCTACGCGAGCAGAGCGTACCCCAATGGTACGTGCGTGTGTACGCCTCGTTTCCCTATAGCTTTTCAGCCCTACGCGAGCAAGGCGTACCCCAATGGTACGTGCGTGTGTACGCCTCGTTTCCCTATAGCTTTTCAGCCCTACGCGAGCAAGGCGTACCCCAATGGTACGTGCGTGTGTACGCCTCGTTTCCCTATAGCTTTTCAGCCCTACGCGAGCAGAGCGTACCCCAATGGTACGTGCGTGTGTACGCCTTGTTTCCCTATAGCTTTTTAGCCCTACGCGAGCAAGGCATACCCCAATGGTACGTGCGTGTGTACACCTCGTTTCCCTATAGCTTTTCAGCCCTACGCGAGCAAAGCGTACCCCAATGGTACATGCGTGTGTACGCCTCGTTTCCCTATAGCTTTTCAGCCCTACGCGAGCAGAGCGTACCCCAATGGTACGTGCGTGTGTATGCCTCGTTTCCCTATAGCTTTTCAGCCCTACGCGAGCAAGGCGTACCCCAATGGTACGTGCGTGTGTACGCCTCGTTTCCCTATAGCTTTTCAGCCCTACGCGAGCAGAGCGTACCCCAATGGTACGTGCGTGTGTACGCCTCGTTTCCCTATAGATTTTCAGCCCTACGCGAGCAAGGCGTACCCCAATGGTACGTGCGTGTGTACGCCTCGTTTCCCTATAGCTTTTCAGCCCTACCCGAGCAGAGCGTACCCCAATGGTACGTGCGTGTGTACGCCTCGTTTCCCTACAGCTTTTCAGCCCTACGCGAGCAGAGCGTACCCCAATGGTACGTGCGTGTGTACGCCTCGTTTCCCTATAGCTTTTCAGCCCTACGCGAGCAAGGCGTACCCCAATGGTACGTGTGTGTGTACGCCTTGAATGGGTTGCATCAGCAAGGGCAATGTCACCTTACTAGTGTGGGTATTTGATTAAGTACATAGGGGACATCTAGGGGAACAGTGGACAGATCAAAATGCAACCAGGTTTTCATGGATACTGCATTTTTTGAACCTCCTACAGGTGTTCTAGAAAATTCAGTTGGGCAAAAGTATACAATGTTGCAAAAGTTGTTGTTCAGCTCAGGCTCAGTTTTCAAACCATGCATATGTGTGTCATGTCCTTCTGTGTGAAGTGATTGGATGGAACGTAGGATGCTAACTATGGTGGCCTATCAGACACTACTCCTTGGACTCACAGCCCCTCTGCAGCACAGATATAAGGCAGCATGTGGCTGTGGTAGGGCACTTGCTTGCACAACATTGGTGTGGTAACCACAGCTGCTGTCTCTGAATCCTCTGGACCCTGATTGGCTTAGCATGGAGAGGGCACCTGCATTCACTGATGGTGAGAACAAGGCGCTGCTGGATACCCTCCTGCCTAACTACAGCAAGCTGTATGGGAGACCAGAGGATCAGGTGAGTGATGTGTGCAATACCTTGGAGTGTGCACCTGTTTTGTGTGTGACATTATAGCCACTGTGTATGTATAGTGTCTACATGCAATGTTGTTGGGAGTGAGTGGCAGGGGGTACAGTGTTGTAACTAGAGGCTTATTTGTTGCAGTGGGGTGTGTGACAGCGTGTCACGTGCTGCAGTGCACCCAGACATACCATACATTGCTCAGTGGGTGCCATGCTGGGAGAGTCTTTAGCACCCATCATGTCATCTGTAGCCTTTCAATGGCATGTCATGCAGTGCTGTTTGCTCACACGCCACATACTCGGGCCCAACAGTGCTAATGTGTTTATCTTACAATGCCCTGTTATCATCAAGTTTTTTGTGCACATATGTGTGTGTTTGGAACATGGACCAGGTGTACTGATGCTGTTTTACTTTACATTTGTGACAGGTATCTGCCTATGAGAAGGGTGAAATCTGGCTGGACATCGCCAGGGCTGTCAGGAGCGAGGAGGGGCCTCGCAGGAGGCTCCGGAACATCAAAAAGAGGTGGCAGGACATCCAGTGCTGGAGCCGCCGCATTGCCAGAGTACAACTAAAGCTGGAAGCTCCACGCCGGCATGGCAGCACCCGCCACCTCACCCCCAACATGCTCCGGGTCCTGGAAGTGGTGTTCCCAGACCTCCATAGGCAGTTGCAGGAGGGACAGCAGCAAGTAGTGGGTAGGTTTATGTCTGTATGTTGTGATGTGTGTCACATGCTCCCTGCAGTGCTCAAAGGCATGGTTACACTCCCATAGTTTGAGTGTTGTGTTCAGACAGGCACTCCATGCATTGGCCTCAGAATGTCCCCATTTCTGCAGCTGCTTCTTTACATGCCTTGCCCTAATCCACTTTTGACCTGCGCTTTGGATGATGTTTGTTTTTCACATGTACTCCTATGGTGCAATGCCTATGTATGCATCTTCCTTTGCACATCATCATGTTGGAGGGGGGGTCTGTGACACCTGTTGGAACCTTACATGTGGCACCACATGTGCACTGTGTCGGCTGTTCTACATATTTGGGCACTGATCTTGAGTCTAAACATGTGTTTTCTGCATGAGTCAGCCTCAGTGGCCTTTGTCCATGGTACTCTTTAAAGTAGTCATGTGTTGGCTACAGGTGCACAATGTACAAGTGCAATATTTTGGGGTTATGCATACTCACACTGGGCAGTGCGTGTGTGCATAGTTGCCACAGAAGTCAAATGTTATTTGTAATTACTATTGATCCTCAGTCACACAATGAGGCTTGGGGTGTCAACAGCTGTGATGCCAGTGTGAGGTGATGTTACACTTTGTTCAGGGCCCAGGATGGCATGACATGTCACTTCAGGAAGGACTTTTCACATGTGGCACAAGGTGTAAGGAAATTCAACATGTGCAGGTCGGGGTTTGGGTGGCTGGGTGTCTAAATGAGCTGTGATGCTTCATCAGCTATCCTGTTGTCAGGCAGTCAATCATCATTGTGTCGCTCATGATAGATTTTTCCATTCACTGTTGCTTGTATCCGACTATACATTATGCATAGTGTCTCTCGCAATTGGCCACAACTAGACTTATCATTGTGCAGTGTTCAGTCTCCTGTGACTCATGATGCATGCCATGTTCTGAAATGAAGCCTAATGAATTGTAGCTGACATCTCTGATGTGTACAGGTGACTGATATGTTATTATTCTTCTCCTTGCCCACAGCATCATCATCTGAATCTGGAGGGGACACAGGCGCGGACCACGAAGAGGGACACACCGACAGTGCCACCTGCTTTGAGGAGTCGGAGGGAGGCAGTGGCACGGAGGGTGATGATAGTCTGCTGGCCGGACGACATGTGACTGACACATCTTACCATGCCGACAACTCCGAGTCAGACTCTCAGGAGGAGGGGGAATATGCAGCAATGGTCTCTCCATCATCTTTGGCTGGCGTCCCCTCCTCCAGTACCATCTCCACCCTCCCAGTCATTAGTGTCCCTAGGGTCCGTGCTAGCAGCCGTGTCTCCTTTGTTCCCGGCACCGCAGCCCCTGCCCCTGTGTCCCCTGCTGCCCTCAGTGCTGAGACTGTGGACCTACTCCGACAGATTGCAGTAGGTCAGACATCCATACTGACTGTCCTCCATGGACATACACAACTGATTACACAGTTGGTGTCGTTCATGGAGGGCATGTCGTCAGCCATGTCTGATCTACGTCGGGGTGTGGCTCCCATAGAGTCAACACTGACGGCAGCAATGTACTCCCAGCACCCTCTGTCTCCCCCCCATCCTTCAGACCCATCCACCTCTGCCTCTCCCATATCTACACAACATACACGCAGACGCCACAGGTCACACACACCCAGCACACCCACACGTCAGAAAAAGCTCAAAGCTCCACGCACGCAATCTCAAGGGGATGTAGGCACACCCACAGGGAGAGGGGACACAACGCACACACGCATCCACACGCCCAGGAGTACAGACTCACAGCCCTCTACCTCCACCCCCAATGTGTCCCCGGGTTCAGGTGGTAGCTTTTCCACACTGGCTGAGGTGTGCAGCCAGGTTTACGTAGCTACTTTCGTCGCTGCACCAGCCAGTGTGGATGAATCCACTACACCTTCACCCACTCCGCCTGTCCTTCCCTCTCCTGTCCATGCGGTGCCGGAGGATTCCACAGATGATGCCCCCATAGTTACCACTGCGGATTAAACACCATGTGCAGGCAAGTTAGTGTTTGATCACACCCATGGAGGCACATATTGTTGCTCGGACTTTTTTGGACTGGCCATTGGCCTTTAATGAGCAAGGACTCTTATTTGCTTTTCTTCTTTGGAGCAGCTGAATAAAGCATTTATGTTAATTTTCTGAAGTAGAGTTTGTGTGATAAGGTCTGTGACTGCTATGTGCCTGGGAGCTGATGTGATGTTCAAATGTAGGTATGTTAACATGTGTCAATCTCCTGATGGTAATGATGTTCACAATGGTATGTTGTTTTGTAACAGCTGGGCACTGGTGGGCACTGGTGGGGGTGTTAGGCACACACACACTCTGATGCTGGGCACTGGGGGGCACTGGTGGGGGTGTTAGGCACACACACACTCTGATGCTGGGCACTGGGGGGCACTGGTGGGGGTGTTAGCCACACACTCTGGTGCTGGGCACTGGGGGGCACTGGTGGGGGTGTTAGCCACACACACACTCTGATGCTGGGCACTGGGGGGCACTGGTGGGGGTGTTAGGCACACACACTCTGATGCTGGGCACTGGTGGGCACTGGTGGGGTTGTTAGGCACACACACACTCTGATGCTGGGCACTGGGGGGCACTGGTGGGGGTGTTAGGCACGCACACACTCTGATGCTGGGCACTGGGGGGCACTGGGGGGGGTGTTAGCCACACACACACTCTGATGCTGGGCACTGGGGGGCACTGGTGGGGGTGTTAGCCACACACACACTCTGATGCTGGGCACTGGGGAGCACTGGTGGGGGTGTTAGCCACACACACACTCTGATGCTGGGCACTGGGGGGCACTGGTGGGGGTGTTAGGCACACACACACTCTGATGCTGGGCACTGGGGGGCACTGGTGGGGGTGTTAGCCACACACTCTGATGCTGGGCACTAGGGGGCACTGGTGGGGGTGTTAGCCACACACACACACTGATGCTGGGCACTGGGGGGCACTGGTGGGGGTGTTAGCCACACACACACTCTGATGCTGGGCACTGGGGGGCACTGGTGGGGGTGTTAGCCACACACACACTCTGATGCTGGGCACTGGGGAGCACTGGTGGGGGTGTTAGCCACACACACACTCTGATGCTGGGCACTGGGGGGCACTGGTGGGGGTGTTAGGCACACACACACTCTGATGCTGGGCACTGGGGGGCACTGGTGGGGGTGTTAGCCACACACTCTGATGCTGGGCACTGGGGGGCACTGGTGGGGGTGTTAGCCACACACACACACTGATGCTGGGCACTGGGGGGCACTGGTGGGGGTGTTAGCCACACACTCTGGTGCTGGGCACTGGGGGGCACTGGTGGGGGTGTTAGGCACACACACACACACTCTGATGCTGGGCACTGGGGGGCACTGGTGGGGGTGTTAGCCACACACTCTGATGCTGGGCACTGGGGGGCACTGGTGGGGGTGTTAGCCACACACACACTGATGCTGGGCACTGGGGGGCACTGGTGGGGGTGTTAGCCACACACTCTGATGCTGGGCACTGGGGGGCACTGGGGGGCACTGGTGGGGGTGTTAGCCACACACACACACTGATGCTGGGCACTGGGGGGCACTGGTGGGGGTGTTAGCCACACACTCTGATGCTGGGCACTGGGGAGCACTGGTGGGGGTGTTAGCCACACACACACTCTGATGCTGGGCACTGGGGGGCACTGGCTGCCACTGGTGGGGGGGGTGTTAGGCACACACTCTGATACTGGGGGGTGTTCTGCTCACCACTTACACTTACAATCACATTGCAGGCGTTTGTGCCACACGTCTATTGCACTGGTGTAGTGCGGTGACGTACCGTACCCCCTGGTCGATGACGTAGGTACGGCCGGTCTCCGTATTGCACTGGTGTAGTGCGGTGACCTGCCGTACCCCGTGGTCGATGACGTAGGAGCGGCGTATTGCGCTGGTGTAGTGCGGTGACGTACCGTACACCCTGGTCGATGACGTAGGTACGGCCGGTCTCCGTATTGCACTGGTGTAGTGCGGTGACCTGCTGTACCCCGTGGTGATGACGTAGGAGCGGCGTATTGCGCTGGTGTAGTGCGGTGACGTACCGTACCCCCGGTCGATGACGTAGGTACGGCCGGTCTCCGTATTGCACTGGTGTAGTGCGGTGACCTGCCGTACCCCGTGGTGATGACGTAGGAGCGGCGTATTGCGCTGGTGTAGTGCGGTGATGTACCGTACCCCCGTTCGATGACGTAGGTATGGCCGGTCACCGTATTGCACTGGTGTAGTGCGGTGACCTGCCGTACCCCGTGGTGATGACGTAGGAGCGGCGTATTGCACTGGTGTAGTGCGGTGACGTACCATACCCCCGGTCGATGACGTAGGTACGGCCGGTCTCCGTATTGCACTGGTGTAGTGCGGGAGTGTGTGGCGCAACATGGGCAGACATTATAATCGTGTAATGGAGATGTGCGCGTGTAGCAAGACGTACAGGTATGTAGAACCTCCTTGTACTCACCTTCTGCGCCATCGTCGGTTTCTCATTACGAGGTGGTGGGCGTACAGGATAGGGATTACACGGATGATGGCGTCCATGTCCTGCTTGTCGCGTACCGGGGTGCGGCTCGTGCCGAAGTCTAGTTTTACGGTAGTTTTGAGCTGTCGTAGAAAAAGAGCCGTACGGAGTGTGTGGAACACGGATCGTACTTCGTGGTTCGGGAGACGCCGTTTATGTACGTACGGACGTAGCGTCGAGCGTCAGCCGACTGCTATTCGTACGGGCTTTCGATTCGTATGGCGTTTTTTACGAGACGTACGGAGTGACGCATTAAGTTGTGATCGTACTTGCACATTCGTACGGGGACGCCTTCGGGTTCGATTCGTACGGGGAAAAACACTCCGTACGACTATTTGGAGTGCATTTTACCGGATCGGAATCGAGCCCTTAGTCTACTCCTCTTCAGAACTTCATTCATTATGCTCTAAGATGTGTGTTCTTTTCCTGGTACTGTTTTAACCCCCGCGCTTGTATTTTCTGTTCATGCTCCCTGCCAGGTCCAGATAGGACAAACAAGTTGCACTCACATGCTTCATATGAAACCTGGAAATACTTTAAGAATTGAGGCAGGAATTGGTAATGTGCGTTCCTTTAACAAAAATGCCTTGGACGTCTAAGACTTACTCAGTGATGACAATCTAAATATTCTTCTTCTTACTGAAACTTGGATGTCTGATATCTCTGCCCCTGACGTAGCACTAGCAATTCGTGAGGGATACTCTATGCTACTTTGTGACAGAATTGGAAAAAGCGGTGGCAGCATAGCAATTGTTTTAAACAAGCATTTAACTATGTCTCATGTGATCTAACCAAGCTCGAGGGGACAGAATAACTACGTTGTTGTCTAACACTATCAGCCAATTAGTCCTTGACCGAGATTTTAGTATATTGACCCTCTGGCCATCCAGGAGAGTTTATATATATTCTGGATGAATACCTATACATGTTAAGATATTAAAATTGTATGGTCCTATGGGACTTGAATCCACATCTGAATTAAGTCTCAGACCAACATGGACGAATACTACTTGAAAATATGGCATCATGGAAAATGAGTCAATTCCTCAACCAGCCCACCCATGTGGCTGGTCATGTCCTCTATCGTATCTTTTTAAATTGCCAGGTTGTTGTGTCGGATATCAAACAGGGTGAGTGGACAGATCATGCTAGTATTTATTTTGAATGGAGGTTTGAGCACGGCCTTCGAGTTTGAAGGATTAGTTCTTGACTACTCTATAGGAATTAGGCCAAAGTCAATTTTGGAATTCAGTTAAACTCTTGGGGAGTATGTCTCACCCATGAGTGGTGATGGTGAATGACTCTTTGGCATTAAACAATTAGTTGTTGACGACAGCTTGTTTTGTTACCTTAATCAAGGAAATATAAATTTTTTTCCAGGAGCAGGCTATATTCTGCTCCTCGGTTTAAAGAAAAGCTGAAGAAGCTGCTTAACCAGTGTAAATTGAAAAGAGGCTGGAGAAGAACTACCTGCCTCAATATCAGGGACTATATAAAAAAGTGTTAAATAATTACCATTGATGGATCAAGAGTAGACTTTTTTGCCTTCCAAATTGCTGAAACTGGCTTCAAATTGAGTGCAATTTTTAAGACTGTCAGAATATTTACCCACCCTGACGCACTCCAACAGCTGCTGGATCCATCCCTTAAGTTGGGGGCTCACTTGTGATCCCTGTTCGCCACATATCCTTTCGCCTGACTGCGTATATATAAATCCCATCTTAAATTTGCTTCTAAACAGCTCCATTTAAGCTGCTATGGTACCTAGTTGCTGGAAACAGGCGAAACTGGTTCCCTTGTTGAAAAAGTCATCTGCAGACAAATCGAGTTTGGCAAATTTTAGACCTATTTCCTTACTACCGGCTTTCGCTAAGATGCTGGAGAAGCTGATCAATCTCCAACTATCTGATTAGTTAGAAAAATTTCAGGTGTTGCCTCTCAATTAGGTTTCTGCCCCGGCTTTAGCACCAAATCCACCTTGGTGTAGGTCACAGACACCATTAAGGGTAGGGTCGATCAGTTGAAACAGGTGATGCTGCTACTGTTAGATTTATCTGCAGCTTTTGATACAATTTCTCACCCTAGTCTCTTGCAGCGACTAGGAAACATTGGGTCAACGGAGCTGCATTCAATCAATCAATCACTGCATTTCTAAAGCGCGCTACATACCGGTGAGGGTCTTAAGGCGCTGGATGCCGCTACTGATCGAAGAGCCAGGTCTTGAGAAGTCTTCTAAAGGCCAACAGGTCCTGAGTCTGTCGTAGGCTGGTATGGAAAGCGTTCCAGGTCTTGGCGACGAGGTAGGAGAAGGATCTGCCACCGGCGGTGGTTTTTCGGATACGAGGGACTGTGGCGAGGGTGAGGTTGGCTGAGCGGAGGCTTTGGTGGGGATGTGGAAGCTGAGTCGGTTGTGAAGGAATATAAAATCGATACTATATAATGTTGTCACAACATATCCAATATATATCTGCAATCTCCTGCAAGCCTCTGTAAATATGCTCGTCTTAAGTAACTATCGAGAGTCAGGCCTAAATCGAGCAAACGCCATCTTGGTTTCGTTTCCCCGAGCTCTCCCTCGTTAGTAGAGAAAACACGTGACATGCTGCTGAGAGGAGAGTCTGAGAGGTCGGCCCAGGTTGAGAACAGAGCATTGCTTCTAACTTCATACATCCAAGGTCACATCTGCTCTTTCTTGTAGGATGAGCACATTCCTGCAGGCGCCAAGCCTGTACTCCCATACACCAGAGCGAAAGGGAGGCACCTTCGCTGACCAACCCCCGAAATAGTTTCTGCAGAGCTTCAAGCCTAATCTATTGTGCCTTATATGGGTGTTCCTGTTGGCTTCTTCTGATTTGGTACTTTTCCATGAATGGGGTTTCTATTGGTATGTTGAAAGTATATATGCACTGTTTTGAACATGATCCAACAGTCTCCTCTGCACACCTTTGCGAGCTGTGACCAGAGGGAGGCTCCCCTGTACAGGGCGCTTTGCGAAATAAACGATTGAACCTTTTCCATTGCCGACTGGTATATGTATGGTAAATGAGATATATGGGCTATTGGTGAGTATAGCTCTATGGTATATTTTTCTAGTACTAAAGTTGGCGACTCCGCCGCGACTACGCGATAGGGTTGTCCCCTCCCATAAACAGGAGAAGAGGGACGGGGAGGGGTTCTGGTCTAGGGGGTGGATTGAAAGAGGATCCTAATTGAGAAACCAGTTTGTGGTAGAAACGGAAAATTCCACTCTTTGACCCAGAGACCTTCCCAGCTGCTAAAAACCCTTTGCTGGAGTCCTTCGGGCTTAACCCGGGGAACAACTGACCGTATTGGTCTATAAAGGAAGTTGGTGGTGGAGAAAGTTCAATCGGACCTACGTGCACCAGGTGAGTGAATTGTATGGTATGAAATGAGCACTTTTTGAGAAGTGGCTCAGAAGAACAGTTAACTGCATCTGGTATAGTGGTTGTTGAACCACAAGGGCATATGGGGGTCTGACGTGGCAGAGGTGTAACTGCACGGGCAGATGCTCCACAGACTTGTTTGGTAAATACTTGGGAGAACGTCGAACGCCTTTTGTGTTGCACGGTGGGTGCTCACAACGGACGGATCCTCTTCGGAAAGGACCCCAGGAGCAACTGGGTAAGCGCAGGGTCTGGGGTTGCGCCCATAACGCCTGGCCCAGCCAGCACAAGACTGGGGGATAGTCTGTAAGAAGGTCGGTGGTTCGTCTGTCTGATGATCCCAGGGCATTCTCTGGACTGTCTCTTTTGTGAAATCTTTTGGTTGTCTGGAATCCAAGGTGATCGATTCTCCGAACAGGAGTCGACGGGCTCTGTTCGTGTATGAGACATGTCGTAAGGAACTATGAAGTCATGACCGGAGCATTTTTTTTTCGATCGAAACTTATGCACTTTAAGTATATTATTTATATGGATTTGCTGTAAATACAAAAGGTGAGAGAGTGTCTGTTGAATAGACGCATCTATATGTGTGATTGCAGTGGGACTGGCATCATTTGTTGAATATTATTGAAAATTTCTTGTTTGAGTAAATTATGTTTTGGGTGCTGTCGACGGAAGGGTGGGCGGTTGGAAGAAAGACAGCCCGCTCCTCCGGAAGGCAGCCCGAGTTTCGACATGTACGTAAAACACGGTCTTACTCCCATTTTGTTTAATACATTGTGGAACACATATACTAAATACAATGAAGAATTACAATGGCCTCTAACAGGGTCTTTTGATGAAAGGAAAATAAATTACTTACAAAATAAATTATTTTTAAGGAGAAGCCGTCAGAGTATGTTCGACTCCCTGGCCCTTTGGGTTAAGGAAGCGAAGCGACGGCGAATTCGAGGAGAAAAATTGGAAAAAATTAAAGCAGGACAGACTGTAACCCAAAAGGCAGTACCGTATGAAAAGGAAAAAGTAGAGAAGAATATCGAATAACTAGATAGACAGTTTCGATTGCAGACTGACAAAAGTTATGTGACTCGAACTGAAGCGGAGGATGAAATAGAGGAACTGTTGGAGACTCGCCCTCCACCCCCATATGCACCCAAGGGTTTGTATCCGGTCGAAAAGGGAGGGACGGGAGCGACGGTTGCTACTGCTCCAGTAGCTGTGCACCCTCCTGCTCCATTGTCTGTCTACCCTCTGCCCCACTACCTCAGAATTAATCACCTTGTTACCCGGGACAGCGGCTGCTTCCCCTATCTCTCCAGTATTTTTGACACCCCCTGCTAGGGGAATGCCGTTTACCCCTAGCGGGAAGGCTACTGCCTCCTCAGAGGACAGCCCGCGACGTCCTGCAGGAGGAATGGGAGATCGCCGGGTTTTCACTCGATCATCTTTAGGTGAGGAAGAAAGGCGGGCGGTAGTGATTCAGGCATCCCAATGGATGCGGAATCCCATTTATACTCTAGAGGATATTTGTAGTACGATGAGAGATTTTGAACCAGTCACTCAACAATTAGCATTAGAGCATATGGCAATAAGATTGATTTCTTTATGGGAACAATGCTTCTATGAAGGCCTGGCCCCCCAAATATTGTGCGACATTAGAGATCAAGCTTTTAAATTCGAGTTACAGGTTAATGAGGTATTCCAGAACGTTGAAACTTTAATTAATTATCGGGACCGAATGGTCAATAGATGCCCAGATGCGGTACACAGTACCCTATGAGAGAAGTGCATCCCATTTTCCACCCCGAAGTTCCCGAAGTATTGGATGGAGGAGGTAATGTCACTAGAGCCCGTATAGAGGCGCATTTCCAAGACCAGTGGGTTTATACCCCTTGGAAACAGAGTGAAGTCCTTACGTTAAAGGCTCAGCTCCCTGACCCCCGGAAGAATCCTACGGCTTACTATGAAGAATGAACTAAAGCCGCAAATTCAGCCGTTATGACACTAGCTGATATTGAGTTATTTTTCGGACTTTTAGTCCCTGTGGATATATGGAGAGAATTGCATGATTCAGATCATGTTGCCGAACTTGGAGGGACCTGGAATCAGATAAAGATATGGGACAGAGATCGAAAGCCTGGCAATAAACCTAAAGATGAGATTTTAGCTATTCCAGCCCGGATTATTACATTTATGCAAACTCTTATTCCCCCAAGAAAGGTAGATTGGGACAAGTTGACAGCCTGCATTCAAAAGAAGGATGAGAATGTGTCAGATTTCTTTACCCGATTTGAAAAAGTATTTATTGACTTCAGTGGACAGGATTTGTCCACTGAGGGTGGTATACGGCTATTTATCAATAGATTTGTTACTAAATTGTTGCCAGAAATAAAGACACGTTTGCAGGCTGCCGAGAGTACTTGGACTACATCACCTCCTTCAGGTATCCTTAGCATGGCTCAGTACTACGAGCATAGGGAAAATGAGAGTAAAGATAAGTCAGACAAAAAATTTAAAGACTTAAAGACTCGTGTATTGCTGCAACAAGTTAGCCGTCAGGGACCCCCTTTGCGGTACGATCAGTGTTCCAATTGCAGACAGGAGGGACACTTGCGAGCCCAGTGTCCATTACTGTTTGAGAGGGGTGGTTTTAGCTGGGGACAAGGAAGAGGGGGTACTGCCCGAAGCAGCATGAAACGTGGTGACCGGTCAGGCGGTGAGTCAGGAAAAAACTATTTTGATGATTTCCAAGGGAGACAATACTATAATGAGGATTATCATGAAGACACCTATTGCGGAAATAATTATGCATGAGACAGCCACGGACAGAGCAGGGACCAAATATCAGTACCAGTTGACCAGCAGGGGCCTTACGTTGAGGGGAATTTGATGGGGACATCTGAGAAGTTTTTAGTGGATACTGGAGCTATGAATAGTTCTGTAGCTCATACATTGGTCCCAGGGACTGCTCTGTCTGGGCAAAACAACGTGTCAGTAGGATTTTCAGGAATCCCTGTGGTCAGCCCTGTTTCGAAACCACAAAAAAACAAGTGATGGACCGAATGTGGATCAATGTCACACATTCATCCCAGTCCAAAGATCTGGGCCCAAATCCATCGTTTTTTTGCACTCCACACCAGCCTGGGTTAGACAATGGCGATATGCAAATCAGCTCTGACCCTGTGCCCCATGGGAACAGCCCAGTCCGAACTACAAAAGCCATGTCCTTCCCAGAACGGAATCAAGCATCCGAGGACCGGACCGGTTTCGAGGAAACACCTCTCATCAGCCCGGCTAGCTTGACTCCAGTCCGGTCCGGTCCTCGGATGCTTGATTCCGTTCTGGGAAGGACATGGCTTTTGTAGTTCGGACTGGACTGTTCCCATGGGGCACAGGGTCAGAGCTGATTTGCATATCGCCATTGTCTAACCCAGGGTGGTGTGGAGTGCAAAAAAACGATGGATTTGGGCCCAGATGTTTGGACTGGGGTGAATGTGTGACATTGATCCACATTCTGTCCATCACCTGTTTTGTTTGCAATTGCCGCCATAAGTGCGCTGGGGATGCTCAGACGTAGGTCCCAGGCACTCCACACCACTGGAGTCAAGCTAGCCGGGCTGATGAGAGGTGTTACCTCGAAACCGGTCCGGTCCTCGGATGCTTGATTCCGTTCTGGGAAGGACATGGCTTTTGTAGTTCGGACTGGACTGTTCCCATGGGGCACAGGGTCAGAGCTGATTTGCATATCGCCATTGTCTAACCCAGGGTGGTGTGGAGTGCAAAAAAATGATGGATTTGGGCCCAGATCTTTGGACTGGGGTGAATGTGTGACATTGATCCACATTCTGTCCTTCACCTGTTTTGTTTGCAATTGCTGCCATAAGTGCGCTGGGGATGCTCAGACGTGGGTCCCAGGCACTCCACACCACTGGAGTCAAGCTAGCCGGGCTGATGAGAGGTGTTACCTCGAAACCGGTCCGGTCCTCGGATGCTTGATTCCGTTCTGGGAAGGACATGGCTTTTGTAGTTCGGACTGGACTGTTCCCATGGGGCACAGGGTCAGAACTGATTTGCATATCGCCATTGTCTAACCCAGGGTGGTGTGGAGTGCAAAAAAACGATGGATTTGGGCCCAGATCTTTGGACTGGGGTGAATGTGTGACATTGATCCACATTCTGTCCATCACCTGTTTAGTTTGCAATTGCCGCCATAAGTGCGCTGGGGATGCTCAGACGTGGGTCCCAGGCACTCCACACCACTGGAGTCAAGCTAGCCGGGCTGATGAGAGGTGTCACCTCGAAACCGGTCCGGTCCTCGGATGCTTGATTCCGTTCTGGGAAGGACATGGCTTTTGTAGTTCGGACTGGACTGTTCCCATGGGGCACAGGGTCAGAGCTGATTTGCATATCGCCATTGTCTAACCCAGGGTGGTGTGGAGTGCAAAAAAACGATGGATTTGGGCCCAGATCTTTGGACTGGGGTGAATGTGTGACATTGATCCACATTCTGTCCATCACCTGTTTTGTTTGCAATTGCCGCAATAAGTGCGCTGGGGATGCTCAGACGTGGGTCCCAGGCACTCCACACCACTGGAGACAAGCTAGCTGGGTTGATGAGAGGTGTTACCTCGAAACCGGTCCGGTCCTCAGATGCTTGATTCCGTTCTGGGAAGGACATGGCTTTTTTAGTTCGGACTGGACTGTTCCCATGGGGCACAGGGTCAGAGCTGATTTGCATATCGCCATTGTCTAACCCAGGGTGGTGTGGAGTGCAAAAAAACGATGGATTTGGGCCCAGATCTTTGGACTGGGGTGAATGTGTGACATTGATCCACATTCTGTCCATCACCTGTTTTGTTTGCAATTGCCGCCATAAGTGCGCTGGGGATGCTCAGACGTGGGTCCCAGGCACTCCACACCACTGGAGTCAAGCTAGCCGGGCTGATGAGAGGTGTTACCTCGAAACCGGTCCGGTCCTCGGATGCTTGATTCTGTTCTGGGAAGGACATGGCTTTTGTAGTTCGGACTGGACTGTTCCCATGGGGCACAGGGCCAGAGCTGATTTGCATATCGCCATTGTCTAACCCAGGGTGGTGTGGAGTGCAAAAAAACAATGGATTTGGGCCCAGATCTTTGGACTGGGGTGAATGTGTGACATTGATCCACATTCTGTCCATCACCTGTTTTGTTTGCTGTTTCGAAACCACTTCCCTTTACTATTGGACCTATTACTGTAGAATCACCGTTTCTGCTTACCTCTAGTTGTGGCGAGAATTTGTTAGGTTTGAATATATATTGAAAAAGTTGCATGCTAGTATTTATTGTCCTCCTGATGGTGTGTACCTAACATTGCGGCTTCCTATTGAATGTGCTTCTCAATGTTTAATGAAAAATGTACCCCTCCCTCCTGAGTTCTCAGATATACCACCCACTCTGCGGGCAAAGGGGGACACGGATGTTGGATTGTTAAACATACCGCCTGTCTCGATAACATTAAAACCAAATGTGCGTTTACCCCGTATTCCTCAATATCGAATCTCGCCTGAAGGTGAACAGGCTTTGTTGCATGTTATTCGAGATTTTATTAGAAAGGGAGTTGTGGAGGAAACAGCATAGAATATTTGCAATAGTCACATTTTGCCGATCCTGAAGAAGGCCCCTCTAAATGGCGATCCTGATTATAAAGATACTTATCGTTTTGTAATTGACCTTAGAGAGGTTAATAAAAAAGTGGTCCCTCAATATCCTGTGGTCCCTGCCATCTTAACTATGATTCCCCCTACCGCGCAGTATTTCTCGGTGATTGATCTAAAGAATGCGTTCTTTAGTATCCCCATACATCCTGACAGCCGTCATATCTTCGGATTCTCATTAACTGGCCGAAGCTTCAGATTCTGTCGCGCACCTCAAGGCTATACTGAAAGTCCTAGCATTTATAGTCAGGCTCTTAAAATAGTATTGGATGAATTGGTCCTCCCTTCCGGTAATGTTCTCATTCAATATGTGGATGATATTCTGGTGGCATCTGATACGGCAGACGGTTGTAAAGAGGCCACTGTTAAATTGTTGCATCATCTAGCTGCGCATGGCAATAAGGTATCTCTGTCTAAATTTCAGTATTGTCAACAGGAAGTGACCTACCTTGGTCAATTACTGTCGAAAGCGGGGAGACGATTAACTGCTGAACGAATATCTGTTATTACTAACATGTCTGTGCCTCGTACTCAACGTGATGTTCGTGCTTTTCTGGGCATAACTTCTTTCTGTCGCCAACGGATTCCTAAATTTTCCCTTCTGACTAAACCTCTGTTGCACTTGGTTACGAAAGATGTGCATGAACCCTTACCCTGGACGGATGAATGTCAAGATGCTTTTAAATCTTTAAAATATGCCCTTTGCTCTGCACCTGTTTTGGGTACCCCGGACTGCCTGAAACCTTTTGTACTTTACGTACATGAGGTAGACGGTTGTTCTCTTTAAGTGCTGACCCAAGATTTTGGCGGAAAACAAAGACCCTGTGCATATTTTTCGGCAGTATTGGATAATATTGCCAGAGCCCTTCCTAGCTGTCTAAGGGCTACTGCTGCTGTGGCGGTGGCTATTTGACAGTCAGAAGGGATTGTTTTAAATACTGACCTCACAGTGATGGTACCGCATGCTGTGGACATATTATTGAACAGAACAAAAACTCAGCACCTCACGAGTGCGCGGTTGACTGGTTATGAATTAACTTTATTTGCACCCCACATTAAAATTAAAAGATGTGCCACTCTGAATCCAGCCACGTTACTACCCCTCCTTCCGGGTGACCAAAAGGACGATGTCCATGATTGTATATTTCGGACGGAAGAAGAAACGAAGGGACGTATAGACCTCACTGATTCCCCTTTATCTGACCCGCAAGGGGAATTGTATGTGGATGGCTCTTGTTTTAAGTTACCAGATGGCACGACAACAGCTGCTAATGCTAAAACTACTCTTATAACCGTAGTGGAGACTGCTCGGGTTTCCCAGCACTCAGCGCAAGCAGCTGAACTAATAGCATTATTAAGGGCCTGTGAGTTGAGTGAAGGGTTAAAAGTGAATATCTTTACTGACAGTCAATACGCCTTTGGTGTGGCCCATCGTTTTGGGCGGCTGTGGAGGGAACGGGGATTCCTTACTTCTCATGGCCAAAGAATACAACATGGCCAGCTGATTGAAAGACTGTTATATGCTTTAACCTTACCAGAAAAGGTAGCTATCATCAAGTGTAGTGCCCACAAGAAAATCACTGATACTACAGGAGAAGGAAATGCTTTTGCTGACCAAGTAGCGAAAGAAACTGCACAAACTAAAACGTCCGCAATGTTCCCCAGTGTAGCAACTCGATAGGTGGCGGAGACTACAGTATTTGATAACACTATTGAAAGTGTTAAGGAATTACAGAAAGAGACCACGATTGATGAATTGTTAAAATGGGAACAGGAAATAGGGCGGTTGTATGAGAATGATTGTTGGGTTGATTTAACAGACAGACAAAGGTGGCTATTGCCCAACGCCCTGGTGTATGCAGTAGTAGTGATGGCCCATGGCACTGCCCACATTGGAGTAAAAGGTATTTGTTCATTATTGGACCCAGTGTGGAATAACCCGAATATTCCTAAAACTGCTGCCCTTGTTGTTAAATACTGCATGGTTTGTTTGCAGCATAATCCAGGAGGAAGAGAAACAGTTCTTAGTGGAAATGTTGCTCCCCCTTCTGTACCATTTGAAGTATTACAGATGGATTACATTCAATTTGACAGAGTAAACAACTTAAAATACGTATTGGTGGTGGTTTGTGCTTTCAGCAAGTGGGTTGAAGCCTACCCTACCAAAGAAAACACTGCCCTAGCTACTGCCATAGCCCTAATTAAGGAATTTCTGCCTCAATTTGGTTTACCCCGGATTATATGGACGGACAATGGGGTCCATTTTAATGCATAAATCGTTAAGCATGTTTGTGCAGGGTTGCAGATAAAACAAAAATTCCATGCAGCACGACACCCACAATCTGCAGGATTGGTCGAGAAATACAATGGCATATTAAAACTGAAAATCGCACAGATACAGGAAAGTACGGGTTTAAGTTGGCTAGATGCATTGCCCCTAGCATTAATGTCAATACGAGTAACCCCCCATTCTCGGGCCGGGCTGTCACCCTATGAAGTTGTTTTTGGACGGCCCGCCAATGTCCCAAGACCCAAATCCTTTCGTGATCTTGATTACCCCATGATGACAGATTACCTGTACACTTTAACTAAAGATCTGCGTTGTATTGATCAACAGGTCTCAGCAGGACTGCAACCGCTGCCGGAGGGTCCCAGACATCGCCTGGTACCAGGACAGTGGGTCCTCATGCAGAATTACCAACGGAAATCGAGTCTGGGACCGAGGTGGAGTCGCCCCTATCAAATCCTCTTGGTCAAACGAACAGCAGTGAAAGTAGATGGGAAGAAAAATTGGATACACGTTTCTCGTCTAAAGAAGCTACCCTTGCCGCTTCGCTCTGATCAGCAGAACCGAGAAGGAGTTCTAACACAAGAGGGAGAACAAAGGGTACGGTTTGTGCCTTTCTCGGATGCCGTTGAAATTGGGCAGGAGAAAAGGTTGTTGATATTGCAAGGAGACAAATCAGCTTTGGTTTCTGGGAATTGTAGTGCAGCTGATTCCCCTGAGGCTTCTGGAAGCTGTGTTGCACCAAATGTTCCTGCTGTTGTGTTGATCCATGATCAGGAGCGACTTGGCCATTTGCGATACAATTTACGGCCCGAAAACCACACAATACCCCAGTTCCGGATTATAGGAGAAAGGGAAAGACTTGAGTTATAGGGTGAAAGATAGTCTGTCTGGGGTATTGAGCGAGAGACTGGACTGGACCCGTTGAGAGCTTGGAACTGACACATTGCTCTGTTCAGAAAGAAAGACTGCGTAATTAAAAAAAAAGGGGGTCTTAAATTGCAACTGTGAAATCCTTGGAGGATCAACTTGTGGATGGATAACAAGAGCCTGCCTGTGAGGCTCTAAACGGACACAGGGAGAAGAAACCCTCTGGCGGCTGGCTTGCGTTCTTTCCCGAGATTAGTTTGGACTTTTAGTTAGGATGTATCCCTTTGCCCATTTTGCCCTTGAGGATGAGAGACCTCCTGCACCTCGACCTTTCTTTGCAAAGGTTCCTATGTTTTCTGGTTGGGCTACCAGAGTGAAGGTGGCCTTCGTAATAATTATTGCAGTAATTATGACAATTTTAATGAGTGTGTTTATATATTTAGAATTTCAATATCCAATGCACCATGTTCTAGGCACCACTGCGATCCCACCTGAGCATTTTTTCTATACCTTTGAAGGACTGGGCTATTCTAAGGCCCAGCGGTGCCAGGGGACAACACCTGAAACCTTTGTGGGTTACCTGTTCCGGCGTACAAATCACAGAGACACAGGACACTTCCTTCGGCGTCAAAGATCAGCGTTTATTTACTGCAGGGATACATAGATCGCAAGAAGTACAACCACGTGTAGGTTCTGAGAGTCTGCTTCGAATAGCAAACGTGGATCGCTCCTTTTATACACAAATTCGTCATTGCACAACATAGTGAACAAAAGGTTACAACTCAGTTCCCACAGTAAACTTCAAAAGGGTCGCATTCATGTTTTCAGGAGCCCGGGACATAATTACAGTAACATCGCCGGTTCCCAACTGTAAAAGCATGTTATCTCACCATTAAGCACATTCCACTCTAGCCATAAACGAGCTAACAGAAGAGACAGAAACAGGTGCAAGGGACAACAGATTGAAAAGAGTGTGGGGGGCAATATCGGAAGCGTGATCACAGGATCAAAGGATTCAAGCCTAGCACATGCAAGGCTGAAACAATAGACCAGCACAGCAAGATGAGCCTCGAGCAGAGCCATCTGCCTTTGCCGTATCATCCCCCTAGTCATAAAGACACACTCAAAGGGATATGCGTCTTCCGCAAGAGCTTGGGAAACCCAGGGTCACGAAGCGAACACTGTCCGTTCGCCTGCTACGCGAGGGCAAGAAACAAAATGGATGCAGTATCTAAAATGGAACCCGTGGGTTCAGTTGAAGAAACCCACGAATAGGACGAACGCTGCAAAGTAGAGTAGCGAAAACGCGTACACCCACTATACTCGTCATTTGCGGTTCATAGATACCAAACTCGTCCATATTTGAACAAGTCCAAAACGTCATTATGATTCTCACGGAACCTCAGACGCTCCTTTTGCCCTCATGTAGGCAAGCACTAGTCGATATCAGAATCGATTTCGATATTCATCAGATCGGTCAGTTGTTGCTGGAACATTATTCTATCCATCAATGTTTCCTTGGTAGCAGATGGCCGTCTTATACACGTTGTAGCACAGAGGCCACATAAGGTAGGACCACACTGCACGCAAAGACAACACGTGAACAGAAACTTCACAACAACCCCTACGATCATCAGAATCTTCCATCCCCAAGTCGACATCAGACCTCAAAACCATCCAAGAAGCATCCAATCACCTTCGTCCACGTGTGTGGACTCGGAGATCTTGTGCAACTTCGAGATGGCTTGATATACAGTTGGAGTGTTATCAGGAATGAAAATACAGCAGCTCGAATGGATCACCTTGCACACACCACCTCTATCTGCGAGTACAACGTCTAGAACCATACGGTTCTGCAACGTCATAAGTCTATCCGCCTGAAGCTCTGCCGTCAGGTTACCAAGAGCACTTGAAGTTATGTTAGCAGTCGATTCTACCACACGAGTCAACTGTCTCAGGTTCCTACTATTGATCATAGGTCCCCAAAACGGCAGGAAACCCTTAAAGAAGTCTCCTGCTTCTTGACCGGCAGTGTCCTCTTTGCTAATAACGCCTCTCACAACTCTAGTCTTGTGATAGTCTGAGGCAACTGTGAAAGTCGGTGGCAAAAGATTCGCGATATAACAGGTGCCCGAAAAATCACGGGGCAACCACGTATAAGCGCGATCATAACATACAAAGTAGGTACCCTTGGCAGTTAGAAAGACAGGGGAAGAGAGCATCGGTAAAACGTACGTCTCAGTACAAGCACTCTTCCCAAGCTGAGCTCTCGGATTATAACCAAGACCTTTCAAGCAGAAATTACCGAGGTGGGGTACGATCCAGATCGGAGACGAGCTCTTAAGCTGTCTATCACCCACTGACATACTATACTCAGCCTCACTCAGATCCTTGTATGCTCGCACCTAAGGGTGGGCGTAAAATCCGTTTCGCTGGCGAATTTGCGGATTTTCCGCGATTTCGCGATCCGCGAATCTCGCGAAATCGCGGTAAAATCCGCGAATCAGCGGGGACGAATTTTCAGCCAAGCAAGGGTTACAGCAGCAGGTGCAAAAGTTGAACCTAATTTCTTTGTAACCTTTTACAAAAGGGTTACAAACAAATTAACTTCAACTTGGACACCTGCTGCTAATTGCTTCCTGGCGCCTCGTTGCCTACTTGCAACTATTCTCTGACCCTGCTCTGACCCTTGAAGCAGGGTCAGAGAATAGTTACAAGTAGGCAACGAAGCACCTGTCCAAGGAATTAAACCTCATCAGGAAGCACTTACAGATATAAAAAACGGGAAGAAGGGAGAGGATGGCAAATACACCCATTTTGAGTTGTCAGGAGGGGTTAAACTAAAAGAAACCTTTACAGCACAATTTTCATATGCATTTTGCTAAAAATAAAAAGCTGTATGTTCTGTAGGGGCAACTCAGGAATCTGGCCCTTCAGAGATCCGGCCTCTCTTTCTTTCTCTCGTTCTCTCTCTCCCTCTCTCTTTCCCTCTCTTTTTCTCTCTTTCTATCTATCTATCTATCTATCTATCTATCTATCTATCTATCTATCTATCTATCTATCTATCTATCTATCTCTCTCTCCCTCTCCCATAAACAACTGCATGGGTAACTTCGCTATGCAAGCGGCTCGCGAAGACGCAAAAATCCCCGCAAACACGCAAAAAACCCTGCGAACACGCAAAAAACCCCGCGAACATGCAAAAAAACAAAAATCCGCAAATTCGGACAAATTCGCGAATTTTGCGGATCGCGAATTCGCAAATCCGCAAATTCGCGGATCGCAAATTCGCAAAATTCGCCCATGCTTACTCGCACCTCTTCTTCTGGAATAAGCGATGCATCAAAAATATCTCTATCTAAGTCAGCAATCGCTATCGCCAAAGACTTGTGGTGCGGGCCAGGACCAAGGTCTGTGGAGCGTGGCTCTCGACGGGGGAAGGAATCTAGTGCACTACGGAACATGGTTTGAAATGCTCGAGCTGACCCCTGGGAGCTGTAAGGAAGAACCAAATATGGAATACCCTTATCCATGGTATGTGGCATTAACCCACACACCCAACAGTTGGTAGTGTTCATCACCAATTGATGTTGGTGAAGAAGTTGGACAAAGGAGTTATTCATAAATTCCGCACGTCTAACCTGTTCATGTTGGGGCAGAAGATGAAAGGAATGTGGAGAAACAGTGGAAACAGAATTCAGATCATGAGAAGAAGAAGAAGTAGGTGAAGTGGAAGGCAATAACGACTGAATTCCAAAATACACTCCACCCACCAGTAGCATAGAAACAGTCAGGAACAGCAAGAATACCTGAAACAGAAAACATTTTGTTCGAAAAACCTTATGCAATTTGGATCTTTGCGCCGACATCCTCTCTACTTCCGACAGCTTAGAGAACTCCATCCTCAAAAAAACCGTCCGTAACGTTCTTGACGCACTTCGTTCTGAGTAGCGATTATCAATTCCCAGGAGTTCCCAGGAATCGACAAAAGTAACCGATCTAGTGTCAGAAACCTGCTAAACAGAAGGAAGTACCCGCACGGCCCTACGGTCAACCCGGATGATAGGTTTTAATTAAATAAACAGTCAATTTTAATACAAGTCTCCTAGCTGTACAGAAAAGGAACACATGTGATATGTGGAACGAGGATTAAAAAAAACTCAAAATCAATGAAAAAATGCAAATGTTCACAATGTTCGTAGCAACAGTGAGGGGGTAATGTGAAGTTAAAAACAAAAAATAGATTTTATTAGTCCTTGTCACGCGATCAAAGAAAATATCGACTTTTTCCACGTCGAGTTTGCTCTTCAAATAACTGTTCAGATGGCAAAGCAGTGTTCGATCGCTCAGATGACAGTTCAGAAATTGAATTTTCCAATGCTGAAGACAAAGGTACGGTTCCAGATGATTCGACAGGTGTATCTGACTGAACCGAATTATTCTCTACAGGTTGAGCATCACTGAATGGCACATAGCGTTGAAGGGTCTCGGTCTCCGTTGGGGCAACTCCAGTTCTTACCCAGTTCTCTGATGGCAAAGGAAGTGGAACCTTCTTCGTATGGGTGGCATGCACCCAGTTCTTCCTGCCTTCCAACCGAACTGCAGTCCTTGTGGCCCGCAAAACTTGATAGGGTCCCACAAATCTTTGCTCGAGATTTCGTTTTCTCCCAAAATTCCTGGTGACCACCCAGTCACCAGGTTGGAGCTGATGTCCAGGACCCTCTGTTTGTGCCGGTAGAGCTTCAAAAACCTGTTGATGAATCAAACTCAATTTAGCAGTCAGATCATAAAGATAGTCAATCAACATTGGATATTCAAGACTGTCGAAATGTTTAGGCCTCGGGACTCCCCAAATGTTCGCAGGACGGCCGAACACAATCTCATATGGGCTAAGCCCTACTCGAGAGTGCACAGTCGCCCTGGTCGATAAGAGAGCTAGAGGCAGTGCATCAGGCCATGCCAGACCAGTCGTGGCTTGAATTTTTGCAAGTTTCAGTTTCAGAGTACAATTGTACCCCTCCACTAAACCCGCTGATTGAGGATGATTGGCACTATGGAATTTCTGACGTATTCCAAGGCCTTTACACACACTCTTCATCACACTTCCCACAAACTCACTTCCGTTATCCGACCATACAAATCGTGGCATTCCATACCAAGGAAAATATTCCTTCAGTAGGACTTTCGCTGTAGACAGGGCAGTATTATCCTTAAGAGGATAGGCCTCGAACCATCTGGAGAATGCGCAAACCATAACCAAAACATATTTCAGGTTATTGCATCTCTCCATATGGATGAAGTCCAATTGGATGACTTCAAAGGGACATGTAGGAGGAGCAAAATGACCAGGTGGAGTGGGAGTGCCCTTACCAGGATTATACATCAAACATACCATACAGTTCTTAACAACTCTCTCAGCACACTTAGCAATCCCATCATTCTTCCATACAGGAGACAACAACTTACATATACCTTTTGCGCTAATATGTGACAAGCCGTGAGCCATAGTAACGACGGCAAGCACATATGCATCTGGTAACATCCATCTCTGACATTCCGACAAGTCAACCCAACATCCATGCGCGTCTAACTTTCCAGTGCTTTCTTTCCACTTAGTCTTTTCAACCTCGGTAGCCTCATTTTGAATCGCTTTAACACTCTCCACAGTGTCTTCACACATACCAGTCTCCGACAGCCACCTCACAGAACTCGTAACATACATTCGAGTCATCAAATTTCTGGCCGTCTCCTTAGCAATCTCGTCTGCAAACGCGTTACCACGACCCACATCATCCGTAACCTTACGATGCGCGCTGCATTTAATGATTGCCACCTGCTTAGGCAAATTAAGTGCATCCAAAAGCTCGTTCACGAGCTGTCCATGTTGGATCTTCGTACCATGCGATGTCATAAATCCTCTTTCTCTCCACAATCGACCAAAACTATGGGCTACACCAAAAGCATACTGACTGTCAGTAAACACATTCACTCGCTTCCCTTTAGACAAAACACACGCTCTCGTTAACGCAATCAACTCTGCCGCTTGCGCTGAATTCTGACTCAATCTCGCAGTTTCCACAACCGTACTCAACGTCACTACAGCATATGCAGTCGTCACATCACCATTCGGCAACTTAAAACATGAACCATCAACATACAAAGTACCATCGGGATCTACCAATGGAGTGTTTTTCAGGTCAATACGACCTTTCGTCTCTTCTTCAGTTCTTAAATAACAATCATGTAGTGCTACATCATCTGATTCCATATTAGTCGGCAACAATGTTGCTGGGTTCAGCACATTACAACGCTTAATCTGTATATGACTTGCCAAAAGCGTCAACTCATAACCGGACAACCTTGCGCTCGTCAAGTGTTGAGTTTTTGTTTGATTCAAGAGAGTGTCAACTGCATGCGGAACCATCACCGTAAGCATATTATCCATGACCAGACCTGCGGATTGTCGAATGGACACCGCAGCTGCCGCTGTCGCCCTTAGAAAACTCGGCAATGCTCTAGCTACTGGGTCTAAGGTCGAGGAAAAATATGCACATGGACGCTGTTTACAACCAAATTGTTGCGTCAAAACACTCAACGCACAACCTTCTCTCTCGTGAACGTATAGTGTAAACGGCTTACTGTAATCAGGAGTACCTAACACAGGAGCCGAACACAACGCATCACGTAATTCAGAAAAACTTTTCTGACACTCTTCAGTCCAAGGCAAAGGAGTCGGAACATCCTTACACGTGAGAGCTAACAATGGCTTCGCTAACAATGAAAAGTTTGGAATCCATTGTCTGCAGTATGACGTAATACCTAGAAAGGCACGTACATCTCTCTGAGTTGTTGGCACAGTCATTCGAGCAATCGCTGCAATTCTTTCTGGGGTCAACCTTCTTCCCTCCTTTGACAATAAGTGACCTAAATAGGTTACTTCTTGACAACAATACTGTAGCTTAGAAGGTGACACCTTGTGATGTAAGTCGCATAAATGCTGTAACAGCGATACTGTAGCAGTTTTGCAAATCTGCTCAGTGTCAGTAGCCACTAACAGATCGTCAACGTACTGAATCAAGGCCGCACCAGCCGGTAACACAAACGCATCAAGTTGACTCTTAAGGGCTTGGCTGTAGATCGATAGACTTTCACAGTAGCCCTGAGGAGCGCGTTTAAACCTGAAGCTACGGCCACCTAATGAGAAGCCGAATAGATCTCTGCTTTCCTCAGCAATCGGAATGCTAAAGAAAGCATTCTTCTGATCGATCACGGAGAACCAAGAGGCAGAGGCTGGAATCAGGGTCAGCAAAGCTCTGATGTCAGGCACCACGGGAAACTGTGGGATCACAATTTTGTTTACTTCTCTTAAATCAATGACAAAACGGTACACAGGAGGCTTGGATGGATCAGTTCGTTTCAAAATAGGTAACACAGGACTGTTACACACATTTCCCCGAGTTTCTTCAATGACATCCTTCTTGATCAAGTCGTAAATGATCGCTAAGAGCGCTCGCTCACCATCAAGAGAGATACGATACTGGGGAATACGTGGTAATCGCACATTCGATTTCAATTGCACGACATAAGGCGATATGTCCAACAGGCCCACATCATTGGGACCTGTTGCCCACAAGGACTCAGGAAGAGAACTCAATTCCGGTGGAGCTTATCAGTTGACAAGTACATAGGAGAGATCACTCTCTGACCTAGTGTAAGCTCCACTCCCGTAGGAGAGCAGTACAAAGTCGCATATAACCGCTTCAACAAATCCAGGCCCAAAAGATTCTCCCCACAACCAGTAGTCAAAATCAAAGGAGCCTCTAGCTCACGCGGCCCAATTGTAAGGGGCAAAGGGCTAGAAACTGGATTGCTAACCGGGGCGCCGGAGAATCCAACGGAAACATTCCTTAAGCCAGACAAAGGTGCGCCAGGGAGTTTCGAATGTATGATAGAACTTTTCGCTGCACCAGTGTCCAACAGAAAAGGCTCAACCACGCCCGATGTGGCAACTGCGACGTAAGGCCCTCTCTGATCAACCGGAACTAATACCACTCCCTCTCTTTGTCTACGGCTGCCCTAGTAATTACCATCTGCATCAATGTCATGCTCGACGTAATAGTCATCCACATGGTACTGTGCAGATCTACCGGACGATGAGTTGCGCTGATCAAAACAATTGTTCGAGTCTGATGAAGAAGTAGAACGCTCATTTTGATTTTGAGAGGTACCACGACCTCTACCTCGAGATGCCTGCTGAGGACCACTACGACCGCCTCGGGCCGAAACACCATTATTTCGGTCACGTAAAACAGGACAATCAAACTTCAAATGGCCCTCACCCCTACAATATGCACATTGATTATACCCAAGCATAGATCTGGGTGTAGAAGAGTCAGAGCGCGACTGCGTCCTAGAAGACTGCGCCTGTGGTCAATATTGCTGTTGCGAGTCATTTTGATTCGAACGCGGAGGATACGCTTGCTGCAATAAGACCTTAATTTTAAGCTCCTTCGTTTTCTTGTCTGCACGATCATTTTCTTCTTTTTCTCAATTCTCATAGTATTGAGCCGTTGCTAAGATTTGAGCCGTGGTCAAAACAGCCCATGAACTTTCAGAATTTTTCAATTTGCTGCATAGCTCAGGCAACAGATTCATCACAAATTTGTCAACGAACAACCACTGACCTCCCTCAGTGCTCATATCCTGACCACTGTGATCGATAAATGCTTCCTCAAATCTAGTAAAGAAATCGGAGACACTCTTGTCTTTCTTTTGCTTGCAAGCAGACAATTTGTCCCAATTTACCCTCATTGCTGGCATAAGCGTTTTCATGAACGTAATGATTCTTTGGGGCAGAGCCGTGATTAACTGTTCAGGCTTAGCCCCACCAACTTGTAGTGCATCAGCCGCCGCAAGAGCAGCCCAATCACCCCCTAACTCAGCTGCGTGATTCTCTTGACGAATTTTCGCCCAAATCGGTTGCGGTACTACGTTACCAAACAACATGTCAATATCGGCAAGGTTCATAATAGTAGCATCCACAAGTTGGGATAACTCCTTATAATAACCTCCCGGATTTTTCCGTGGATCAGGCAAAGATTGTTTTACCTGTAAAACTTCGTATCGCTTCCATGGGAGGTGTATCCAAACTCTCTGGAAGTGTGGCAAAATTGCAGGATTGGCGGCAGCATCACCCGGCATCCACACTGGGGGAACTTCTCGCATGGGATACTGACCAGGTTGTGCTTTCCACTAATCAGAGTCGTTATCAAACGACACTCGAGGAGGCACAATAGTCCTAAGGGCTAACAAACGCTCTAATGCACGTCGTACATTTCCGCCTACAATAATGCCGCTCGAGAACTGATTCTGTAGTTCAGTCATATCGGGCGGTACATTATCTAGCTCGTCATTATGCCACTCCTCTCTCAAGGATTTACACATTTCCTCGAACACGAATCTTTGTGTGGGCTCATTAAATTGAGAGAAGGTATCGTAAACTATGCGCGGAGTGTACTTAGCAGGATGTCTAATCCACTTGCGCGCCATAGTCACTAACGTCTCACTTTCCCTGCCACCAGGAATTTGACTCCGTCTCTGAGAGGCGTCAGAGACACCGGACCCAAGTATCGGTCCGAAAAGCGGAGAATAGAGATTAGCAACGGTATTAGGTATACGACTACGAACAGAAGGAGAAGGGGAGAGAAGTACAGGAGCAACAACATGAGGACTGAACGTGGGAGCAGTAGGAGTAGCCAAGATAGCAGAAGTAGCGGGAGCAATAGACTGAGAAGGTATAGGCAAAGGGGCAGTAGGAAGAAGAGCAGGTAAGGGAGCAGGGACAACTTGAGGAACAAGAGGATTCGGAGGAACAGGACCAACGACAGGCTGACCAGCAGCCGCCGGAACAACGGGTTGAGGAACAGGAGGAACAACAGGGGCTGCAGTACCCTGTACATAAGGAGGTGGTGATTTCAACAAATAGGATAACAAAGGATCCTCTGTCGATTCCTCTCCCTTCTTATCAGAACTTGACGGTAAAACCGGATAACATTTATCCACCGCCATACGATGCAATCTAGTAAAAACTTCTTTTCCTTCTCGTCTTTGTCTCGCTGATATTGTTCAGCACTTTGCATCATTGTAATGATACCATCTCTTTTATTTTTCTTTATTTACTTGATTTCTTTCTGTTTGGCCTCTTTACGCCATAACCGAAAGGAATCAAACATGGCCGGCCTAGCTTTCTTCTTAAACAATTTTGCTTCGAGATTGTCTAAAATCTCAGTTTCGAAACTACCATGAGGTGGCCAACTAAGGACACCATCGTTCTTCGTGTAGCGGATCCAACAGTCATTATAAGCAATTGGGCCCACTCTGTGTCGACTATAGAGCTCATAAACCGGAGTTCCAACTGGAGGTATCGGACATGAGTCCTCCAACTGGGAATCCGTTCCGCAACCTTTAAGGAAACCAAACAAAGTACTACGGCCAGGCATCGTGCACACTAACCGAGCTTACAAACTTCAAGGGTTATCGAATTACGATGTCCTCGCAAAAATACGAGACCCTCGGTTTTTGGCAATTGCAATCATCAAATAAAAACCCAACAACTAAGAACCAACAACTAAGAACCACAAATGCAATGGAACCATGCAAACAACCAAGTTTCAACAACAAAGCAAATGTCCCAAAAAAGGAACCAACAACTAAGGACTGGGAGCGACCCACAAATACTTAACTGAAAGAACAATGGCGTCACCAGGAAGGCCCGTCTATCTTCTCGCCGTACAAAGGACTACGCCAGGCGCTAAAACAGGTCGACAGTCAGGGCATCAGTCCGTCGCAGCCGTCAGGAGGCGGGAATCTTTGCGGGAAAAGTCTTCGGACCACTTATTTCGACAACAGGATCGATGAAGCGGGGTGCACCTTCCCTCGGAGATTTCACACGAAGTTCCTCACGATCGTCGGGCTTTGGACCGGTACCGCTGATGTCGCCCCACGTTGAGCGCCAACTGAAGGACTGGGCTATTCTAAGGCCCAGCGGTGCCAGGGGACAACACCTGAAACCTTCGTGAGTTACCTGTTCCGGCGTACAAATCACAGAGACACGGGACACTTCCTTCGGCGTCAAAGATCAGCGTTTATTTACTGCAGGGATACAGAGATCGCAAGAAGTACAACCACGTGTAGGTTCTGAGAGTCTGCTTCGAATTGCAAACGCGGATCGCTCCTTTTATACACAAATTCGTCATTGCACAACATAGTGAACAAAAGGTTACAACTCAGTTCCCACAGTAAACTTCAAAAGGGTTGCATTCATGTTTTCAGGAGCCCGGGACATAATTACAGTAACATCGCCGGTTCCCAACTGTAAAAGCATGTTATCTCACCATTAAGCACATTCCACTCTAGCCATAAACGAGCTAACAGAAGAGACAGAAACAGGTGCAAGGGTCAACAGATTGAAAAGAGTGTGGGGGGCAATATCGGAAGCGTGATCACAGGATCAACGGATTCAAGCCTAGCACATGCAAGGCTGAAACAATAGACCAGCACAGCAAGATGAGCCTCGAGCGGAGCCATCTGCCTTTGCCGTATCATCCCCTTAGTCATAAAGACACACTCAAAGGGATATGCGTCTTCCGCAAGAGCTTGGGAAACCCAGGGTCACGAAGCGAACACTGTCCGTTCGCCGGCTACGTGAGGGCAAGAAACAAAATGGATGCCGTATCTAAAATGGAACCCGTGGGTTCAGTTGAAGAAACCCACGAATAGGACGAACGCTGCAAAGTAGAGTAGCGAAAACGCGTACACCCACTATACTCGTCATTTGCAGTTCATAGATACCAAACTCGTCCATATTTGAACAAGTCCAAAACGTCATTACGATTCTCACGGAACCTCACCTTGCCTCCCCATAAAGAACGACATTGAGAAACATATGTTAGAAATGCATTTATTGAAATGTTGGATGAGGCTCATAGTACTATAAATAAGACGAACTGTTGGGTTTGTGGTCTCTTGCCATCTGTAATGCATCGTCATGATTTGTTTCTTTCCTTACCCTTATCGCATTTGGCAAGTTGTGAGGCTTGGTTTCAGTTACTGTCAGTAATGTATTTACACTATGTAGCTGATCCTAAAAGGTATACTGAGAAGGATTATGAAGCCATTCTAAAATACATAGAACAACATCAGGGATTTGATGCACAGGGGAACCAAGGGGCGGAATCTTTAGACCCCGATGCTTGTATGAATATGTATGTGGAGAAGTGTGGCTCACTGGTAAGAGGAGGCAGACCTGGAAGCAGAGGTCAGCCCGGGACCAGGGTTCAATTCCCAGCTCGGCGGGGTCTTGAGTCCTAAAATGTCCATGGACTCGAGAATTCTCGCTCCGGTGCCTACTCGATTCACGGGTTCACACTCTGCGACTCTGGGCAATAGCTTGCTTAATCTCCACAACGGCCCCTCGCGGCAGGATGCCTGGCTTTCACCTTGCGGATACCCTGCCGGGGTTATCTCACAGGGGAATACCAGGACGGGTTCCCCAAGCAAGCGCTTAGAAACCGCTCGGTGATTTGCGCTATATAAATTCCTGTACATTTACATTTACATACCACCTATGAAAATGCTACTTGGTTAAAAGAGGAAATGTTAGACTTTGAACAATTCAATTCTACGCAATATTTCCAGCATTTCCAGGATCGGAATGTCACTGATTATAGGGCAATGCCAGTTCCTAATCTGAATAGTACTGCTTCTTTTTGTATGCAAGGGAAGGGTCATGTGAATGTAGGGAATAGTACATGTAACAATACTTAAATCCTGCATACTACCAGTACGCCACCTCTAATTACTCCTCCCAATGTATATTTTGTATGTGGAGAGAATGCCTATACTTGGCTTCCGAGAGGGTGGGCCGGAAAATGTTACTTGTCTTTCCTGTATCCTGCAGTTTATATAGCTCCTTCTGACTATCACAAAACCCATCAGCTTACTAAACGGAGTCCAGGTCCTTATCGAGTGTATAGAAGTATTAGTACTGAAGGCAATGATCAGACCAATACTGCTGCCCAACAGTTTATGGATATAGCCAAGGGTCTCTTTCCAATATGGGGTCCCATTTTCGCGAGTAGAGATGTTAGGCGTCTCTCTCGAGTAGTAGAAAATGTAGTCCAAACTACTGCTGGAATTCTGACTAACCTTACTGTAGAGCTTCAGGCTACGAGGCTTGTTTCGCTCCAAAATCGGATGGTGCTTGACGTCATCCTAGCAGATCGAGGAGCATCATGCCGCGTGATCGGCAGCTCTTGCTGTGCATATATTCCAGATTCTGCTCCCACTATACATTTAGCTAGCCAGAAACGGCATTGCTTGGAGGCAGAAGTACATGCTGACACTGGCACATGGTCATTTACCGGGTGGTTCTGAGATCTCCTTTCTACCTGGGGTTGGAAGATTTTCATGATCCTGGCTGGAGCACTAGAAGTGGTATTTCTTTGTTGTCTGTGTCTCCATTGTGGCCAGGCATGTTGCTCCTATTGTGCTGCAAAACTTACTTCCTCCTTGACAATTTCCCGACAGGTAAAAACTGAAAAGCAGTTAGTGCAACAAGAGGTGGCCGACCTTATGCAGATAGATGAGGGAGTGTTCTTGGATTAGAAGAGTAGCCTTTATGTAAAATGGCTATGTTATGCCAAAAGGGCGGTCTGAAGGAATATAAAATCGATACTATATAATGTTGTCATAACATATCCAATATATATCTGCAATCTCCTGCAAGCCTCTGTAAATATGCTCGTCTTATGTAACTATCGAGAATCAGGCCTAAATCGAGCCAACGCCATCTTGGTTTCGTTTTCCCGAGCTTTCCCTCGTTAGTAGAGAAAACACGTGACATGCTGCTGAGAGGTCGGCCCAGGCTGAGAACAGAGCATTGCTTCTAACTTCATACATCCAAGGTCACATCTGCTCTTTCTTGTAGGATGAGCACATTCCTGCAGGTGCCATGCTTGTACTCCCTTACACCAGAGCCAAGGGGAGGCACCTTCGCTTAGCTACCCCCGAAATAGTTTCTGCAGAGCTTCAAGCCTAATCTATTGTGCCTTATATGGGTGTTCCTGTTGGCTTCTTCTGATTTGGTACTTTTCCATGTATGGGGTTTCTATGGGTATGTTGAAAGTATATATGCACTGTTTTGAACATGATCCAGCAGTCTCCTCTGCACACCTTTGCGAGCTGTGACTAGAGGGAGGCTCCCCTGTACAGGGCGCTTTGCGAAAAAAAACGATTGAACCTTTTCCATTGCCGACTGATTTATGTATGGTAAATGAGATATATGGGCTATTGGTGATTATAGCTCTATGGTATATTTTTCTAGTACTACAGTTGTTGAGGTATGTAGGTCCGGTGTTGTGTAGTGCTTTGTGTGCGTGGATGAGGAGTTTGAAGGTGATCCTCTTGTTGACGGGGAGCGTGCAGGCCTCTCAGGTGGGGTATGATGTGGCTGCGTCGGGGGACGTTGAGGATCAGACGTGCCGAGGCATTCTGCATTCGTTGTAGTCGTCTCAGGAGCTTGGTTGTTGTTTCTGAGTAGAGGGCGTTCCCGTAGTCGAGTCTGCTGGTGATGAGGGCAAGGGTGACGTTTTTTCTCGTGTCGGGAGGGATCCACTTGAAGATCCTACGGAGCATTCGGAGGGTGTTGAAGCAGGACACAGAGACGGCGTTGACTTGCCTGGTCAAGGAGAGGGTGGAGTTGAGGATGACCCCCAGGTTGATTGCATGGTCTGTGGGTTCCGGGGCTGTGCTTAGCGATGTGGGCCACCAAGAGTCGTCCCAGCCTGATGGGGTGGGTCCGAGAATGAGGACCGCCATCTTGTTTGAATTCAGATTCAGTCTGCTGTCCTTCATTCAGTCAGCTACGGCCTTCATTCCTCTGTGGAGGTTGGCTTTGGCAGTGTGGGGGTCTTCGGTGAGGGATATGATCAGCTGGGTGTCGTTGGCGTAGGAGATGATGTTGAGGTTATGTTGTCGTGCGACGTGGGCGAGCGGTGCCATTAGCTTGGTTGAATTCGTTTCTGTTTGATAGGAGCCAATAGGTGTGGATGGTCCCTTATGACTTGGATCCTAAACCCTTAACTTTAGGTGTCCCTCTGAGCTGAGCCCTGAGCCCAATGGTCAATATATACTTGACAACTCTAACTGCAGTGGTAGAATCCTTCGGTGTGCACATTGTGACCTATGCCGACAACACTCCGATTCTACTCACCCTAGACAGAAATGTACCTGACGCTTTCAGCAGATTTAAGACATGCCTAACAGCCGTGTTTCAATAGATGTGCTTCAGCAAGTTACAGTGCAATGCGAGCAAAACTGAAATATTATTCGGCTTATCCTGACCCACCTCGGATGGTGAAAGCTAGTCGAGCTTCGTTCTGTCCCCATCTTCCCCAGCCATCATTGCATGTAGTTTAGAGGTGAAGTTTGACAATCATGCCTCCTTTGGTCTGCAGGTATCTGGTATTGTGGGCTCTTGTTTTGGATTTATTTCTAAAATCCCTAAAGAATATTCTCTATGTGCTTGGCAGTACATGCCCTTATTACCTCTCGGCTTGACTATGTCAACTCTCTTTACATGGTGCCTACTAGCTAATCAACTCAGGAGACTCCAGCTGGTACAGAATGCTTCTTTTGAAACTCCTGAGAGGAGAGGACATCTGTCCTCATCTTAAGGAACTGCACTGGCTACCTGTCAAGGAGAGAGTGCAGTTTAAGAGGCTAATGCTTGTTCAGAGGGACTTCTATTGAACGGGTCTGCGTTACCTGACCAACTGGATTACCCCTTACCATGTGGCAAGAACCCTTCACTCCCCTGACGATATGATAGCGGTGGTCCCATACATAAAAAAAGCAGTGGGATGGCACCTTCTCCTTTCCTGCCGCCAGGGACTGGTTTCCCCTCCATTTCACTAATGAGCTATGAAGAATGTACTTCCATTCAAAGGGAATCTTAAGATGAAGATTTTTGAATTAGCATAACAATATTTGGTTCAGTGGGGTGGTCAGCAAATCTGATAATGTCGGGACGCTTACAGAGTAGCTGTGCGCTTTATAAACCCCATGACTGATTGATTTATTAATAAGGTAATTCCAACTATAACCAATGGGAGGGGTAGTGAAAACCGAATTTAGGAGTTTTTCACTACCAGGATATGCAAAACATAAAAGTACATCTCCAACTTTTTAAATACACTGTATCCTGCCTTATGGG